>NW_009596230.1:8269-11220 GCF_000690535.1 Cariama cristata | reverse complement strand
AAAAAAATTGTAATGAGAAAGAAAACAAAGAGAAATAAACAAAACCCAAGAAAGACAAGTCATGCAAGTTAAGACAACTGCTTATCACCAACCTTCCAATGCCCAGCCAGTCCCCAAGCAGTGTCCTCCTCACAAACCTCCCCCCTAGTTTTATTGCTGAGCATGACATCATACGGTACGGGATATCCCTTGGGTCATTGGGGTCAGCTGTCCCGGCTGTGTCCCCTCCCAACTCCTTGTGTCCCCCCAGCCCCCTTGCAGGTGCGGTGGGGGGAGGAGCAGAAAACTCCTTGGCTCTGGGTAAGCCCTGCTCAGTGACAACGAAAACATCCCTGGGTTATCAACACTGTGTTCAGCACAAATCCAAACCACAGCCCCACACCAGCTACTGTGAAGAAAATTAACTTTATCCCAGCCAAACCCAGCACTGAATGTTTATAAGTAATTTTTCTCTACAAAGGTGAAACCCTGAAAGATAAGCTACTTGATCTTAGACCTAGCTCATAAATAGAAAGTTTGATGTAACACCTTGTGTGACATGAGACCATTAATTGTTGGAATATAGCTCAAAACTTGTCAGCAGTTGAATGTTGACTGACTAAGTTGTAATAGACTTTTCAGTAAGTTATTTTATGGAAATGCAACTGATTTTTCCCTAAACTTTTTAGCATAAAGGCTATCACAAGGTTTGGTGGGCTTTTTTTTTTTTTCATTTAGATAATATCACACACTTGTGTAACTTTCTAAATAACTCTGGAAGGTTTTAAATTCATCATTTCCAACACATGTTCCAACATATATAGTTACATTTGGATAATACAATTCATCCTATTTGATCCATTCATTGGACCAAGGGCATATTTTTAATTCAGTGCAACCAGTAAAAGTAAAATAGGCAGGAGATACATGCTAACCTTAACAAATGAGACTAAGATGACAATTCACCTCCATATTTCTTCAATAGGATTTCATTCTTGATAACTATGTTCATTTGGCTCTCAGTGGAAACATATCCTTTTGCAGTGAAGACATATAACTGTTTTATTATGCAGTTCAGCTTGCAAAAAAAGTTCCATAATCTCTACAACACCTTATACTTAATGAGTCAGAAATCTCTTTCTGTACATTTCATTTTAGTGTTGAGTCCAAAAATAACGCCAGATAAAAATCTTTCAGAGCTCTCCACTATTCTTTCTCCCTTCCTCAACCAAGCTTGTAATTTTTTTATTTCTAGTGACTCAACTGTATACATTAAATACATTCCATAAAATAATAATATCTGTAGAAATAAAAATCACTTCCTGAAGGAAGTATTACTTTTCAGTAACAGAATATCTATAGCAGACAAAAGGAATCCTTTTGTGTTCTTCCAGAACCATAGGAAGTCATGAAACAGGAGTTAAATAAAACTGGTAGTCAGAAAACAACTACTTCAACCAAAACCACCACACATCATCCTCTGCCTAGTATCCTATCCTACAGCCATGTAACCAGCACTAAAGCCAGCACTGCATTCTAGCAAGCGTACTAGTACATACTATGGATTATTTTGGTCAAGTCTGGTAAACCATATCCTGTATTTGCCAATTACAGCAATATTCTGTATACGTGACTAGAATTTTCCATCATGGGGCAGAACAAGGTCAAATTTCTACTCTAGCCGTGCATTTTCTTTTAAGTATCTGTTGCAGTCATTTGATTGCTGCATACACAGCACACAGCCAAATAAATAAGCAGAGCATTAAGCAAAAGCCAGATAAGAAGTGATTGCTGAGAGCTGTGAACTAATGATAATGCTTTTTTCTGTTTTTCAGTGATGTACTCAGCAGTATACCTGCAATAACTAAAGTAGCAGATAATCCCCCTATCTCCTTGTAGAATCCCAATGATACCAATTATTGTCAGAGGGCTACAGTTTTAGTCTTACAAATAGCATTCACTGATTTCAATTTCTTCCTCTTAAGAATGCTGAAAATAGTGGCATCTCTTTTACACTTTTGTCATTGCAAATCTATGTCTGCCCATACTATATCAGTGTGATAGATTTTCTAATTGGATCTATTTGTGGGAGGAGGAAGGATTAGTAACAGAGAGAGACACAGAGAGATACATTTTCAGAGGGGAGCTAGGAAAAATATTGAAGCTGAATTTTCATCAGTATGACAGGAGCTCTGCATCTAATTTCTGTGAATATGGAAAATAGAAAAACTTTTAAAAAAAAATTACATTTGGAAGGAAAACAGATGAACATTCAACTAAATCAGATGCTGTATCTTTTTTTTAACCAATCTCAAAAAACCCATTCAGAACATTTAACTAAATCTCTGAAGATTCACAAATTGTGAAGAACAATGGAGAGACTGAGATACAGCCCATCATGGGCAGCGGACAGTGACCCAGGTGGTCAGAGGTTGAGCTCTTCATAGCTTCCTGACCTCCCCACACTCACTACCATGACAGTGAAAAGTGTACTAACTTTGCCATAAATAGAGCTTCTATGCTGGCTTATTACATTAGTCCTTGTACAAAGACTAATACCCAGCTGCACAAATGTTTTTAACTCTTCATCTTATTTTAGTGGAGTAGAATAACGTCAAAGGCCTTTTCCTCACATATGGGTCCACAGGAGATACAGGTGTTTGGTAAGGAACCACAGAAATTGTTCAGCCCATGACTCGCTAACTGTACCACTCATGGATGGCGACCTCCACCAGTGCCCTAAAAAAAAAAAAGTGATATGTCATTTTTTTGCCTAGCATTAGTACAGAAAGATATTGATACCATAGGATCACAAAAAAACCCCAAACTACTCTCCCCTCCCCCCCAAAAAAAAAAAAAAATAGTATGGGGCAGGACAGTGAATTTGTCAAAAATACAATCTGAAATGGCTCATTATTTTACCCCAGATAGATCACAAAGTTCAGGCTAGGAAAAAAAAAATTACCTTTTGG
>NW_009596230.1:1710-8233 GCF_000690535.1 Cariama cristata | reverse complement strand
TCAGAAATTACAGCTCTACATCAGGTTATGGGAGACCAAGATCCTATTTACTGCTCAGCCTGAGGGATGAAGCATTCAAAGCTCGTACTTTTCAGTGCCCAAGAGAGCGTCTTGACCATTGGCTAAGGGGGGATGAGCTCCATCTCTTGCTGGGAAAGCTAATCCATTTTGTAAAAGCTACAAGTTCAGCGGCATTTTTTTATAGTGCCCAAGTAACCCAGCCTCCAAAGTGTCTTACTGAGGTAGTTTTAGCTCTCAGCACCTGTCAGATTGCATAATACAAATTTTTGCTAGAAAACCCCGTAGATTTTGGTCTATCATCTTAAAACAACAGGATTTTGAGTTTTGTAAAGTTAAATAAGAATAAATTGATTTAAGTCAAAATGTCTGCCCTTTTTCTGCCAAAACACATAAATTAAACTTTTCAAAACCTATCTATTGTCTACCATAGTGTGTACAGCCAAGGCCATTTTCAAAGTTTCTGTATAGTATTTTCCAAACATGCTTTCAGCACATTTTTGGGTGGTGGGGGATGACAATAGCAGAAAAAAAGCAGCAGCACCTAGAAATGTTAGTCACAAGTTATTAACAAGCAGTTATTTTTGGTTCAGGTGTTTCCAGCACACAGGCTTTGTAAGGTCAGTGTGAAAATAGAGCTATTGTTTAGTTGATAATAGCATTTCCATGAGAGTGTCATTCAGTTCTCCTGAGTGACTTCTCACAGATCCAGGGGGATATGTTAAAATTCTTGCCTCACTGCCTTTAGTCTCGCTTCATGCTAAATTGATCCCACACTGTGGCATTGCTGCCAATAGCGCTTTTCCTTACAACAAACATCTCTAAACTTAAGAGATAAAGTCTCTGGTTGCTGCTGCGGTGCTCCCTGAATTTCTGTTTCAGATAAGAAACTTCTGAATCAGCAAGAGATTTTATATGTAATTACTGAAGTCGGGTTTCAGGGTAATATCTATATTCCTTTCCATAGAATTTATTTTTTGTTGCTTTGATTCTTGCAGCTTGTACCTTCTATTAAAGATGTGCATTGCCTAAGATTTAAATTCTCAGAGAAACTCCAGATTTTTTAACTGCAAGCATTTCCATTGTTGAACTTTTTTAAAACATTTGTCAGACAGGTAGGGCTTCCTTTTGTTTCTGTATTCCCACTCCAGTGAAATTGTGCATATCCCCGCATTTCAAGACATGCATACACCTGCATTTCATATCTGACATGGACCACCACATCTCTCTAGTATGTTTACAAGAGTGCATGTTTTGAGGATGACTATCTATGCCTTGAAGCAAAGGAGTATAAATGCACACGTTGTACCTATGACATACAGGGGTAATAAGTAACAGTATTGCATCCCTGACTGGGTACGGAGGCTGCCAAGAGAGGGACAGTAAGGACAGAGGCTAGCAATTCTTTCCAAAGTTGCTTTCCAAGCTACATCTGCAGGCCTCAGGAAGTGGTCCAGAGGTGGTTAAGAAAATAATATCACCTGTATAAGTCTTTTTAAGATTTCCTGATAAGGATGATATATGTTCAATAAATAGTAAGTCTTAACTTAATTTCTTCTGGCATAAGCCTAAAGGTTTTCTTATTGAAAGAGGATCACATGAGGGAATACTTAAGCAAATACTTAAGTAAAGACATACAAAAATGCATGGGCCCTGATGGCACGCAGCCTTGCATGCTGAGGGAGCTGGCAGATGTCATTGCAATGCCATTCTCGATAAGCTGAATTATCACGGTGGTTGGGAGATGTGTCCAAAGTCTGGAGGAAAGCCAATGGCACTCCTATCTTTAAGAAGGGTAAGAAGGAGGATCCAGGAACCTACAGGCCAGTCAACCTCATCTAAGTCCCTGGAAAGGTGATGGAGCAGCTACTCCTGGAAGCCATTTCCAGACACATGAAGGACAAAAAGGTCATCAAGAGTAGTCAGCACGGCTTCACCAAGGGGAAGTCATGCTTGACCAGTTTGATTAATTTCTATGGTGAAATGAGTAGCTTGGTAGATGAGAACAGTGGATGTTGTCTACTTGGACTTCAGAAAGGTCTTTGACACTGTCTCTCAGAAGGTCCCTGTGTATTGGCTGGATGAGCAGACAGTGAGGTGGATTGAAAACTGGTTGAATGGTCAGGCTCAAAGGGTGGTAATTAGTGGCATGAAGTCTTGTTGGAGGTCAGTAACTAACAGTGTACCCCAGGGGTCAATACTGAGTCCAGTCCTTTTGAACATCTTCATTAATGATCTGGATGATTGGGCAGAGTGTATCCTCAGCAATTTTGCGTATTTTACAAAACCGGGAGGAGTGGCAGATATGCCAGAGAGTCATGCTGCTATCCAGAGGGACCTCAACAGGCTGGAGAAATCGGCTGACAGGAACCTTATGAAGTTCAACAAGGGGAAGTCCCAAGTCCTGCACCTGGGGAGGAACAACCCCAGGCACCAATACGTGCTGGGCGTCACCCAGCTGGAAAGCAGCTTTGCTGAAAACAACCTGGGAGTCCTGATGGACACCAAGTTGAACGTGAGCCAGTGACGTGCTTCTGCAGCAAAGGCAGCCAATGGTATCCTGGGCTGCGTAAAGAGCAGTGTTGTCAGCAAGTTGAGGGAGGTTCGCCTTCCCTTCTACTCAGCACTGTTGAGGCCACACCTGGAGTGCTGTGTCTAGTTCTGGGCTCCTCACTAAAAGGGAGACATAGACATACCCTTGAGTCCAGGGCCACAAAGATGATTAAAGATGTGAGGAGCACCTCACATATGAGAGAGACTGAGGGAACTGTTTAGCCTAGAGAAAAGAAAGCTCAGGAGGAGTTGTCTTAGCGTATACAAATACCCAAAAGGAGGGTGCAAAGAAGATGGAGCCAGGCTCTTTTCAGTGGAACCCAGTGACAGGACAAGAAGCAATGGGTACAAACTGAAACACAGGAGGTTCCCTCTGAACATTAGGAAACACTTTTTCACTATGAGGGTGACTAAGCATTGGCACAGGTTGCCCAGCGTGGTTGTGGAGTTGCCATCCTTGGAGATATTCAAAAACCATCTAGCACCAGCTCCAGGTGCCCTTGCTTGAGCAAGAGGATTGGATCAGATGACATCCAGAGGTCCCTTCTGGCCTCAAACATTCAATGATTCTCTGTAAAGTCTCCCAAGAAACAGGTCTAGAGGAATATCCACTGGGGCTCTGTCTTCCACCCTTTGGTCAGCTGGAGCATCAAGCTGGCATGAGGAAGAGGTCTCTTGAGATACGGGAGGTGCAGAAGATCTTATAGTACTGAGAGCTAGGTCTGCTGTATTGCAATTATTTATAGAAGACCATATTTAGCAAAGGAAGATGTCCCTTTCTTTTGATTCTGTTCAAGAGAGATCAAAATACATTATAATTAAAAAGCTGCTCCATTCTTAATCATTCCGTCAGAATGAGTTTGCCACAAATACTCCATAATTGAATTATTCTAATGAATAAATATAACAGTGCAAATCCACTTTCCCCTTATTAAAAAGTTCTAATTATCTCCCTTATCTTTAATATGAATTCTGGATAGAGAAAAGAAATAGAATATGCAAATTAATTACTTGCTTTTTCTTTGTGAAATTAACTTTTCATAATTTGTTTCAAAAATGCAATTATTACATTCTTATGTTAAAATAATACTTTCAGTAAAATTCAAACCCTACAGAAACCATTAGAAACTCTTCCTTTAAATTCAGTTCAGTCAAATATCATTCTAAAAATCAGCTCCTTCGTTTTTCTCACAGAGCATTATTTTTTAGAAATTTGTTTCATTAACAAGACAAATAGCTGTAATAGCATCATAGGAAATGCATATTTGAGAGAAAAGGGCAAAAATCTGTGTAAAAAGAAGTACATTTAGGGCTTGACAGTATCTTCTTGCATATGGAATTGTACTAAAACTGAAAGAAATGTTTGCTTTTATTATTTTTACAAAAGAAAGTTACTGCACACATAACAATTGTGAGATTTCTGCTTGGAGTGTTTCACCTGTTGTTTCTCTTACTATGGATGTTCACATCTTATGGGTAAAATAAAAATGACACCTAGAGCATTATGCCATGTATCTTACTGAGGAATCTGCATAATTTTTGTTCTGACCAAAAATCATCTGTGTTGTTTTTTGTTGTTTTTTTTTTCTTTTATTTTGTTTGTTTGTTTGTTTTGTTTGGGGTTTTTTTGGTTTTGTTTGTTTGTTTTTAAGGAGATCATTATAGGATTAAATAAGCTGGCAGGAAAAAAAATAAGTCAAATGGTGACATATTTAAGCTAATTTTTTTTCAGGTCAAATTGCTGTAACATACCTTGCTTCTTCCCAGCATCATAGCATTAATCTACTAGTTAAAGTAGATGGCATGGTATGGTATTAGAGCATTTATCTAAATGGAGCTGCCAAAATCATATTCAAGAGATATTCTACCAAAAAGACTCTTTACAACTTTGGGAATTTCCAGAAAAGTCATAGCAAAGTCAATGGAAAGACACAGATGTTTCTGAAGATTACCATAAGATGCTCCAGTCCACTTCAGTAACATGTTTGCATGTTTCGCTGGTTGTATGGAGCTGACCAGCTGAGATGCTCCTCACTAGTTGAACTCAGGATAGTAAGATCTCTCTCACACCCAACTACTGGGTGCAAACAGGCAGTGGTAAACTCCCTCCCAATATCCATGTGCTTGTAAAAGCGAGAAGGAAACCTGACATGATCCAGAGCATCAACTGACATAAAAGTGATTTCCACTCTGTCTCTATCATCACCTCACAAATCAACAATTTACCTTTTATTCTTATTCTGTTCCCATCTCTTCAAGCCATTTGTCAAAGTAAATGGCATTTTTCTTCTACTGCGAATATCCAGACACTATATTCTCCAAAGTTCACAATTTAACCTATGACAAAATCAGCTTAGCATAAGAGTTTGGTTTCCAGGGTCTTAGTCCTACCTGGCAAGTGACTAAAGCACTGGTATTTAAGAATCCCACTGAAAATGCGATTGAATCCATTAATGCTGCAGGAACAAAACACCCTACTGAAGATATCTTCCTACTAAGATACTTACTAGCACACAACTTATCCCCATGCTCTTCGTAATGTAGTATAGCGACAGCCAGCGTAAGTGAGTAGTTGGGATTGTCACACACCTTTTCAAAGGTATTTCCCTTCTGGTATCTTACAGAGCTATAAAAAGAAAGGGGAAGGGATCTCTCTGTTCCCACCATTTCCATCCCAACAGAACAAGTAGACAACTTGAAAATGAACATACTAAGTTATGAGATGTAAAGGGGGTCCATATTTGTTTAAACCAGCCTACCCAATCCCCCAGCACTGCCAAAGAGTTGCAGTCGCTGTCTGAAAACTCTCCCTTATTGGAGGAATAACAGTATCTAGGGAAGTCTGAGAAAAAGTCCCAGGATGACAAAGGTCTTCAATGCCTTGCTCCTTTGCCTGTAACTCCAGAAGATTCCTGATGGAAATCATGATGGCTAACACTGGTATAAAAACATCATAACTTTTTCCTAGGTTTTGTGTATATTTATTCTGAATCTGAGAATTTCTTCCTCTTGTGGCAACCTTCCACAGAACTAGGTCCTTTCAAGTTCAGCAATGGGCAGAAGAAGAATCAAGAAGAATGAGGGCCCATTCTACTTTATTTAATTGCTTATTTGGTTTCTTTTGGGCACAGGGAAAGCAACAAGATAAGCAGTTTACTTTAATCAAATTAATTGCCTTCATAATCCAAAATTAACAGATTACTTCCCTTATGATTAAGGCAAAACTATTGTCAGTATCACTACTAATAGGTTTTAAACTGTTCTTGAAAATATTTCTAAACTAAATGTAGGACTAATTCTTGAACTCCAGGCTTTATCCCAGGACAATTTGTAAGCTACAGCTGTCTCACCCAAATTAAATCTATGACTGGATTTTTTCCTCAGCTGCATCAGGTTGTCATCAGATTCTCCTTAAAACAATGGTATGTATAAGCTTTATATCAAATCTTTGGTTTCGACCTGTCTTGGGTAAAGGACATTCCAGAAAGAAACATAGCACCTAAAAAAGCCAATTGAAGAGGTCTTTACAGCCTTTAAGTGAAACACGTCCTTCCCACTGCTAGAAGTAGTCACAACTACAGTACTCATTAGTAATTCAAACAGAACTGGGCAAACCATGTCCAACCCATGGACTGCTTACAGAAGTGGCCACCTCATCTGTGCTCCCATACGCTCGTTTGATGAAGGACTGATGATTTCCCTCCTGCACTGCCCACGAACCTCTTGAAGAGCTCACACAACTGACAAAGATATAGGATCATCATGAAGAGAGAAGATGTAGATTAGACAATAGGAAGAAATTCTTCCCTGTGAGGGTGGTGAGGCAGCGGCACCGATTGCCCCGAGAAGCTGTGGATGCCCCATCCCTGGAAGTGTTTAAGGCCAGGTTTGATGGGGCTTTGAGCAACCTGGTCTGGTGGAAGGTGTCCCCGTCCGTGGCAGGGGGTTGGAA
>NW_009596230.1:0-1584 GCF_000690535.1 Cariama cristata | reverse complement strand
CCGATGTTCTGCCATTAACTTGGCAAAAAAACAGGTCTAGTACATTTTTCTGTCATTGTCCCTTAAGCAAAGTTGTGTAAAGTTTGCCACACAGATCAAGACCGCAGAGAAGAGATTGAATTAGGTAATGTCTTGACAAATCAAAGAGGATATTTATGAAATATACACACACAGAGAACTCATCACAAGAAAAGCAGATCCAATAGTTTCAAAATAAAAAGGGCAGGCCTGGGCTAAGAGGGACCATTACTGCAAGAAAAGCTAAATTTTAAGATCATATAGAAAAAAGGACATCCAAATTGGCAATCTTAGTTTCAAGAGAGAGGTGAAGCAACAGATTTATATGCACAAATGGAATTTTAAATCATCCTAGTTTGGTCAAGTCACATACATTTATGTCTTTTTAATCTGAACTGATAAAGAAATCCCTCTTCATCTTAACACTGATCAGGCTAATAAATATTTTTCTGCTATTTATTTTTCATTAATAGATTTCAAATTGAGCATTTATCTTTTCTGCTTTGTCAGAATCACATCCCAGCTATATTTTCTACACAGTTTGGTGACTGCTAAGAAAGTTTCTGCCTGCAATTCAAAATCTCAAGAGGTGCTACAATTTCAGACAAAGAATCATTATAATTAGTGACTACAGGTTGTTAGAAACAAATGTGATAGATATCAAATTCTAACACTTAGGCAAACAGCATTTACTGATCAGTGTAAGTTCAATTGCAATAACCACTGATCCATGTTATAGCCGACTTGTATTACAAATCAGTATATTTAAAATACAAAATACCAGTTTTTCCCCAAGCTGCTAATGGCTTAGAAGTAAAAATGCTTAGCTGTGTGCATCTAGAGAAATAAAAGTCACTGAGTTTAAAATATCTTCATTTGAGCTCTACAACCTCAGCAATTCTAAAACAAGCTGGGCCCCTCTTATGTCTCTTATATAGCTTTCAACTATCATTCGTGTTAAGCCAAAATTGTTTAAATTTCTCAAAGGAATGGAAATAATACCAAAAGACAACACTTTTAGCCAAAAGTTTCAAATGTATGCATTTTATTGCCTATTATAGCCCTAAATAAATGGCATAATTTTAATTTTTGTTTGTTTTTACATAAAGTTTGGGGGTTTTACTCTTAGAAAAGCACTTAAAGCTGAAATCATCAAGACATTCATTTCCTGTAGCAGTGAGGCTTCAAATGGTAATGCTTTATAAATCACTTTGACACCAACAAAATGTTTTTTCCCCACAACTAATTTCCCTCGAGATTAATATTTTCACATCTAGCTCACCATCCTTAACCGCCCTACCACTCTCGTGCCAACCTCCTAGTATACTCACCAGATATCAGTATTAGTAGGGGTGTTTTCACATCCCTTAAGCCCTTAAATCCTCTTATCTATTAATGCACCAATCTATTGTAGTCGTGTACAAAATGAGTCCGCAAAGGAGTCTTCAGTGCAATGCCAAAAGGAAAAGATTTCTGTAAGACGATGGTTTGGGGCCTGTCCACTAGTAAATTTTATTCCTCTTGTCTCATTCATATTTCTTAAAAATTCTTTATGTCTCCTGCTAC
>NW_009596229.1:96889-97176 GCF_000690535.1 Cariama cristata | reverse complement strand
CCCCCACCCACCGAGCTGAGGTGAGGCCAGGGCAAAAGCATCCTCCTTTCTTCCCCTCATCCCTTCCTCCCTTTCATCCTCCTCCCCCCACCCCGAGCTCCTTCCTTTCATCCTTCTTTCCTTATCCTCCTTCCTCCTTATCTTGCCTTCCCCTCATCCTTCCTTGCGCTTCCTGGTCCTCCTTTCCTTTCTTCTCTCCTTAGCCACCTTTCTCCACTCCTCCCCATCCCCCAGGCTCCTTCTCCCCGTGCCCACAATTCGCACCCCCTAGAAATAGTAATCGTGCC
>NW_009596229.1:58488-96789 GCF_000690535.1 Cariama cristata | reverse complement strand
CGGTTGCAGAGATAATCCCCCCTCCTTTAAAGAATGGATTTGAATTAATGGTCATTTTGTGGTGTGTGTATTATGGGAAGAGAGGGATTATATTTAGGGAAGAAAAGAAAGGGTCAAAGGTGTGTTGTTTCACTTATTCGTCTATTTACCTAGCATCAGTTCGAGGTGAAACCTAGCTCTGTATTATTTTAAGTCTCTTTAAAAAATTTTTTTCTTTTAAATTATTCTCCTTTCTTCAGGCGTCAGAGGCTTCTTCCTCCCTTTTATCCATCCACTGTGCGTCTCTGTAATTTATAGTCGCTGCTGCTGGCTCCCCGCGGCTGCTGCTCTGATTGTCTCAGCCGTGAGCCGGCGGGGAAGGGGCGCAGGGAGCGGTGCTGTGTGGTGGGGAGGGGGTGTTGGCAGAAAGCAGTTTCCTCCATCCCTTCCCTCTAGGCCTCTTCCAGGGTCTGAAACCTTCCGAACCACTCAGTTCATATCCCATCTGGAATCCAGCCCGAAAGGTGCCAGCTCTCACCAAAGGATTTGCTCCGGTGGCAAAGAGTGAAAGTTTAAAATGCGGCTTTGTCTTTATGTGGAGCACGCTGGGGATGGCAAAAAAGCTGTGTGGATGTTGCCTGAGAGGCGACGGCCAAAGTGTCTCGTTGCGTGGCTTCTGGAGTGGAAGAAGTTTTGCTTAGACATGGTGGTGGTGGTGGTGAGCGGTGCTGCTGCTGCTGTGAGACTTCCCTGGCTGCCTTGCCCGTTTGGGAGTTGGCGTTGTGGATGTGTGTGCTTAGCAAAGTGTCCATACACCGGGGATTCGGGAAAGTAACTTTTACATATTTATGGTGGGGTGTAGTGTGAGGAGTGGGTAGCACGCACCTGCTCCTCTGTAGATTGGAGGGGTGAATGCAGTTCCTCGTGTTTTGCCGGCTGTTTTCTTTTTAAGGTGATGCTCCGTCAGTTGAAATGATCAGTTGGTGGTTGTATTTCTCTCTTCGGCCGTTGTGTAGTGGCGCAACATTTGTTTGATTGTTAGCGTGCTTCAGACAATTTCAGCCTTTTTAAGCTTCTGTTTGCTGAATTAGAAGTTTATTTATACTTCGTCAGGATAGATATGTTTCAAAACCCCTCTTATTTTAGAAATCTCTAGATACCACAGCAGCCGATACTATAGCAAAACTCTATCAGCCTGAATAATATTAAAACACGGATGTTATACATTATCTTGGCATGTATTCCCTAAGAAACGTTGATTCTGTTAACTTGTCAAGATTGCAGCGAATGCTGTGTGTTTTGGAGTACAAGGTAGATAAGTAGCATAAATAGGGGTAGTCTTAAATGATGTTGCCGATGCGAACAACAGATCTTACTGGCTTTGTGGCTGTTGCACTGCTGCTGGTTTTCCTTTTTACCTATAGTGCCTATGATTGATGTTATGTATTGTATCAGGCTTTTCATACTCCAGGACAAACAGAATTCTTTCTAGAGGAGAAGAAGTACTGACCTGAAGGATGAACTTTTGCACTCAATTGTGTAAGTCATTATTTACAGAAATACCACCTCAGCTGTGTACAAGATAGCTGTAATTCCATTAATGGCTCTGTTGATGACAAAAGCCTCAACAGGAAAGCTTCACTGTCACTTGAACCCTTACATGGAAATGCAACCCAAATCTATGCAGATTTCTGAAAGCTCTTTTAATATTAATGTTGAGCATGTCTGGTACTACTGAAATGCCTTTGAATCACTGAAAACCAAGAGTATTCATAGATTGAGACTTTAAAGCCAAAGGAAGCAATTAGATCTTCTGCTCTGACCCCTTGACTATTATAGTCAGTGGGATTTTATCCAGTTTCTTTTGAGTGCAATAACTTGCCTTTGGCTGAAACATATTTTCCAGAAAAATTGGAATTTTGATTGGAAGACAGTAAGAGAATCTGCTGTCTATTAAGTTATTTGGCTTCAGCTTCCAGTCACTAGTTACTGATGTGCCTTTCTCCACTATGCTGAAGAACTCAAAGTATTTTCTTACCATGGAGGTATTTATCCACTGTAACCTAGTGTTCCTTCTCTTTTTTATTTGAAAAAAACAAGTGAACCAAAATTCTTTAAATTTGTTACTGCATACGTTTTCCTCACAAATCAGTTTGTGTGGCTTTTTTTCCAAATCCATTTTTTCAGCATTTTTATGAAAATGTGAGCTGGGTACAGCACGCCAATGCCTCGTCTCAGGAGTGTTTTGTGAGTTTAAATGTTACCTCTCTTCTGTTTATTCATTGCATTTACATATTGAACCTTCATTTGCAGCACTGCATTTTGATCTGCTTTTCACAGAGTACTCTCACTGTGGCAAACGCTTTGCAGGACTGTTTCTTTCCACAAGAGTTCATCATTCTGTAGACTAGCAAGTGTTTCTTGATTGTAGCTTTATAACTTTGTACATGACTTTTTTAAAGAATGTTTTGTTTCTAGCATGGATTGAATATGCCAAACATTCCTGATTTATCTCAGTTACGCAGCAGTCTATCAGTTTATAACTTGTGCAAATTTTGTCCCGATTGATTGTGTAGACTTACAAATAATCGAAACGGAGTTTTGTGATAGTGGCTCCACCTTTGGGAAACTCTATGTTAATCTGAGTTACGTTGTGATGCATTCTTCTCGAAAGCTGTTTTTTTCTTTTTGAGATGTCACTTAACTAGTTCTTCACCTGTTTAATTGGTGCTATTTTGTCAACAGGCTCTCATACACTACACCAAGGGCCATAGAAGTTTATACATGCATATGGATATTTTTACCAATTGGAAGTATCAATTGTATCAAAGAATAAAACCACATTCATTTAAGAGATCATTTTTTATTAATTTTACTTCCTATTATTTGTTATATAGCTCTGATGTAACAGTTGAATCTCATATAATTCTTCTGAAATTCTTGTTTTGCTCAGGACTGCCATCGTTCTAACCTTACTGTAGCTATAAACACTGCCCCACTAGCTCTTTTAGAGTATGGTTGTAACATTAGCGTTAGTTCAGACTTCTGAAATTTCCTCAGTATTTTCAGAATTGCTAAAAATTCATGTTGGTGGGATAGATGTGTCCTTGGACACTTCTGTGAGAGCCCTCTTCTATGGTGATCTTTGGTCCTGCTGACCAAAAATGCTTATTGCAAAGTAATATTGTTTTAACATTGTGCTTGTCATGGACCGAAGAAGTCATTAATCGTTCTCATGGGGTACCAGCAAATCATCCCAGTTCTTTATAAATGCGGAGTTTCTTATTGAATGTACCTGCCCTTTTGCACTATTAGTGTCGATCAGAGTCTCTGTTTAGTAGCACACCTCTGTGAGGGCTATGATTTCTTTTGTTCTTACAAATCCTGCCCCCTGTTTTTTTTCTTCCTGTTGGCAAGAAATATCTTCATCCTCACCTATCAGTTTTTTACACTTACTGTTTCAAAAAATATAAAATTTGCTCTATTGATACTTCTTGGTATGTATGGCTTCTTACTTCTAATAGCAGTATTTATTGCAATCTGTTCTGTTGCCAAATTGTAGTAGTTATGACAATGCCTCCTAGGTATTACATGCTGTCTGAACACGGGAGTATGAGTTGTTTTTTTTTTTTCTTCTGTGTACAATGACAGAGCCATACAATTTATTACATTTGAGAGCAGAGTAGGTTTTTGCTTTTAATATAACCTGTTTCAAGGCTTGTTTAAAGAAAGCTAAGCACTTTATTTATTTTCTCCATACTTTGTTCATAGGCAGTGCAAAGCATAGGACATACTTTGGTTTTAGATATAACACCAAATGGTAGTGGAAAGATGAAGGGCAAGTATACATAAATAAGTAGTACAATATGTAGTTGGAAATAGGAAGGACAGGCATACAGAAATAAAGAATAACAACATTAACCTAATAGTAATTACAGTAGCATACTTAGGTCATAACTTGATTGGAGTTTTTGTGGCTCAAGTCTGTAGAAAATCTTCCCCGAAAGCTAATTTGAGGTAAGATGCAAGAAAAAGATATAAAAAGAACAGAATTGGAGGGGAAGATGAAAGTGACAAAAAGAAAGTTGTATTTTAGAGGTTAGCTAAGAGCTGCTTCTTGACTAAAATAAACTTGTTTATTTCGTATAAACAGAACATTTGTTAGGATAAACTTTCTTGTGGAATTAGATAAACAATAAAGTGTATCAGTTGACCAGTGAGAACTTTCCCAAGGCACAGCTTCCAACACAGCAGGCTTCTGCAAGAAGCAGAAGTGGCTGAGACTCTGGTTCCTCTGAGGAGCTCCATTATTGATGGGTAAAGTCCTCCAGCTGTGTCAACAACACCGTGAACCTGACTGTGATCAAACCGCTTCTAAGTCTAGCATGCCTTGAGCATTGTTGGAAACTAAAAAGGCAAAAGTGTTTAAGACTGCTGAAACAAATAAGTTGAAGACATGACAACAAAAGAACAGAAACCAGTTTTGACCTATTAAAAGAAGTGGTTAATAACTAAGTCATTCTTGTACTCCAGCTTCTTATTGTCTTATGTAAATTCATAATACATCTAAATATATCTCTAGGAGTGATAACGCGATTGGTATTGAGTCTTCAGTTGGGCAGGCTCAGCCCTCTATGGATGTAAATTAACTTTTGTCTCGGATTTCTGCGTAAAAGCTCTACATCTCAGTTTTCTAAGTAGTGTCCTCAACATCATACGTGAGCCATTGGGAGAATATCTGGTTCAAAAAAGTGGTTGTATACAAGAAGGCATTCTTGAAAGTTTTCAAACGGTAGGATAGGTTGAAGTCGTATTTACATAACAAAAGATCAGCTGCTCTAGGAAATGAAATTGTTGTGACCATCACTTGCCAGTACAGTTAGTTGAAAGTCAGGATTTTTGTCTTCGTTTGGTTTTGGAATCATGTTTTCCTTTGGGCTGGAACAAGCAGGTGAAGTTTAAAATTTCCAGCAAATGAAAAATCTTTCCCCAAGTAGGAATATCTCTAGCCCCTGCTATTTTGTTTCAAATGTCACGTCCTGTCATCCAACAAAGCATTTTGACTCTATAGGGGACAGGAGGAAAGCTTTTCAATAGTTTTTCATTGGATGTGTTGAGAAAACACACCTACCTTTCGAAGTACTTTAACTCTGCTGAATCAGCATTTTCAGACAGCAAGGTGGTGTGTTTTTTTTTTTTTTCCTTTGGCATATTTTTTGGCTAGCTATGCTTTTCAGTCACATCACCCCTTGCATTAGTATTCTAGTATTGAGAACAGTAGAGAAACATTTTCAGCATTGCTGCAGAGACTGCCCAAGTTTTCAGGCTTCTTAAGTAATGAGAATTATTGGTTAAGTGAAGCTGAATTCTGTAACAGTAAGAACATCTCACAAGGTTTTCCTTTTCTTATAAGAAAAATAGTAGATTTTGCAGTTATACAAAAGAATCTCTGTATTCAGAGTATTTTAAAGCTATTTTTATAGATATTCCAATCTGTTGTTATCACTGGTGTTATAATAATTATTGTGTGACATTTCTTTCTCCTGTGTACTTGTCCTTTTCTTTGAAGCGATGTATTTTAAAAACAAGTATATGTTACATTATGCTTAAAGTAGACAAGAATATTAGAACAGAAGACAATTTGGATATAAAACTTAAAATCAGAATACACTTTTATAAGCAGAAAATGGAAGTAGTTTCGCTCAGGCTGGGCTTCCAGTTGCCCAGGTGGCTTCTGCAAATGGGGCTTAAGCTTTTAAGTTACTTAAAGCTTCTTGTAAATGGATTAATCAGTTTACCCTTTTCTACAACTCATCAACCTTAATTTTTAATACTCTATTATTTACTAACAAAAGCCACTCCTCTGTATTCCATTGGATCTGTCTTTATGGAAATTCTCCGTTAAAGCTCATTCAGCAGAGCAGGGACAGCTAAATCTCTCAGTTCTGTAAGTTTTACTTACAAGAAATGGATCAATTGGAAAAAAATTATTCCTTATATTTTCAATACAGAAACTCTGTCCGTCCTGTGCAGAGCTGAAAAAACTGCTTTTATCAGTTCTGTAAATCTTTTCAAACATCAAAAGAAACTCTGAAAGACCTCTTCCTGAAATTTAACTTTGAAGTTAGATTATTAGTAAAATACTACTACAAAATTTTAGTAAGCACTAGTTTTATTTCTATTGTAGTATCATAATGTTAGTAACAATAGTTGTGTCCTTTCTAGAGGAACTACATTAACAAACATGAATAAAACCTCTTGAAAAGAGGCATAAAAATTATTTGCAGTTTTAACTCGCTCAAATAATCTGAGGCAGACGTATTTATCTGATGAGATATTTTTAGCTGCTTCGCTGCCTCTGGAAAAACATTTTGTTATTTGCTTCTTGGTATAGTAAAGTATCCTCTTTAAAGTTGTTCTATAACTTTTGAGTCAATTTAGAGATTTCTGTAAATAAGTAGTGTTAAGTAAATGAATGTATATAAATACATAGAGAATAGGTGTGATGTCCTCTGTCGTTAAATATTCTCTTCCTTGAATGTTTGTTGAATGGTCTCTCTTTCTGATATAAAATTTGACCAGCTGTGATAAGTTACCCAGGGTTAATTCTTTGTGGGAGTTCATATCTGTACCGTTACCTGTCCCTCACTGCTGCAATTTGCATCTGTAAGCAAGATGGGGCTAATGCACGGAGGTGAAATTTGTTTATGGGCAGTGTTGTGTAATACGACATCTGATTATTTTGTTAGATAAAAGAAGCATAATATGTATTTCCTGCTTTTTTTTGGTCTCATGCTTAAACTCCTGGAAGCAGAATCTGCTTTTGCTTTAACACATACCACCATATCTGTTGATAAACTTTGAATACAGAACCCAATCACTTTTTTTTTTTTTCTCCTGCATCTCTGTAAGAATGATGAAAACGGTTATTTCAGTTTTTGCCAAAATAGAAAAGGATTGGTTTATAACTTTTTTTTTATTGTGCCAGAATATTTAAGTAAAATAAATGGTGTCATCTGTGCTTGATTTTGATTTTGAGAATTTATCAAAGTGCTTCATAAATGGTTACCCAATGGTTACAAATGTTGACTGTTTAGATAACAAAAGACTGTTCAGCCTTTCAAAGAAAGGTATAAAATAGATAACAACTAAAGTTTGAAGTGAGAACTATCCAGACTGAATAAGAGAATCGTTCTTCCATTTGTGAAATACAGTAATGCAAAGAAACAGCTACCATTTGTTACCAGTTAGAAAGAAACAACTGCGATTTGTTACCCAGGTTTTTTTTGACTGGGGTCAAAGAGAGATTCATGGATTTTTATTGCAGCATATGAACTCATTTCTAGTTCTTATACAAATAGTCTTGAGTGCTTACTATAATCAAGTCAGAAATGCAAATTCAGAATTACAGCTGCTTAGTCTAATTTTAAACGTATCTATTATCTCTGTAATCTACATTTCCAGTGCTTAGATGCTACGCAGAAATACTTCTAAGAAAAATAAATTGTCAGCAAGTCCATGAATGAAGGAGGATGAGGCTGTGTAGGGATAGAATAGGAATAAATAGATTCAAACAAATATTCTAGTCGTCTGGGGGCACTAGTCAGAGGCCTTGGCGGTATGCAAAGCTGTCACTTGTACTTGGGTGGGCTGCCGATGCTTTCCATAAAATTCAAGCCTATTTCATTCAGCTGACAAAATGTTTTGGACTTTACGATTTGCTAAATATTGTTTCTGGGTCACATCTGATATCTAGCAAGAACAGGAACATTAAAAAAAAAAAAAAGAGAGAAAAACTGCTGCCATCTTATGATTTAATTTTACTTGCGTGGCTTAGGGAGAATTCAGTGCATGGCTAAGACAGCCAGCATACTGAAACCCTGGATGCTTTAATCTGCTCTTGCACACTAAAAGGTTTCTAGGTGACTTGCATCCTTGAACAAATTTTGTTGGTGTTTTTTTTTTTCTTTTACTCAAATTCAAACTCTTGCATTCAGGCCTGAGGACAGGGAATATTGGGTCAGTGCAGGTCAGAGTAATGGAACTGTACAGGTGCTTTCTATGTGATAAAGAGCAGTCAGGACATGAGTCCTGAGCAGGATTGTCTTCTACTCAGGCTCTGTTTGTGTGAAAACCTGCATCAAACCTTATATAAATTTTATCATTCCCCTGCATGCTTTCCTCACCTTCTAAACAGCTCAAGTGCATTTCCAGAGCATTTTCTACAGTCTTACAGATACTTTTTGGCTTATCTTGTTCTAATTCTGTATTTACTACCAACGGTATTTTTGTTTACAAATTCAGCCTAAGAACCAGAAAATATATGGGGTATCTATGTTCAATATTTACCTTCAGTTGGCAGAGTAAGAAATAGCATTTTATTATTAATTTTATTATATTTAATTATAATTCCCTTAATGTGATCAGAGAAACTATCACCTTGCTTCTTGCAGAGTGTTCTTGGAATGCCAGCCAGAGGTATTGTGTGGTCCCAGGTGATCTCAAATGCTGCAGCATAACCTAATTTATATGACAGAGTAATATGGAAGCATACATTTTGTGCAAACATAGCCAAAAAGCCTTTAGAATTAATATCTTGAAGTAGCTGAGAAAGCTGAGTGACTATAGTAGCCGTGGTGACTTTTTTTTTCCTTTTGAGTAGTAACATCACTGATTACTAGCCTTCACGTGAGCCTTAAGCTGAGTATCCGTTCAGCAAACTACAAATTTGGTGGCAGCAAAAGAAAAATCATAGATATGTGGACAGATTCAACACATGAAAAGCAGTGTGGTTTGGATGCAAAAATAGCAGACTTGCAAACACAATTAGGTTGAGAGCTGTAATGGTGACACAAATACTTTTTTGAGGCTCCGCACTCCATGTTATCCTCGTTTGCTACTAGTTTTAGAACTGTGCTGGCTTTACAGGCACTGAAGTTGTACCCTTTAGCTCAGATGCTATGAGAGACTGACTTTGGACTGACAGATCCTTCCAAACTTGGTTGCATCCTAAGGGTGGAGTCAGCTTACCTTTATTTTAATTGTTTTGTGGCTTTTGGGTTCATGAGAATGATGCTGAGAGGCACTGACAACATGTTCAGGTCTCCTGTCAGCTTAATGAGTTTATTTTTGCTGGGTGGTTGACAGTCAGCCAAAAGAAACAAAAAAAAATTACATAGCCCAAGAACAGCTTCTTGGCTGGTTTTCCATGAAAAGATCAGTCAGGAGGAAGGGGAAACACTAGAGAGAATTATTTTTTTTTTTTTAAAACAGTTTTCCATAATGATGTAAAAATTGAGATCTCTTAATTTTGCTCTCTGTGTACCGTAGAAGTGTTGGAGATGGTGTGAGGTCCGTTCTGTTGCCATGATATCGAGAAGAAAGATTTTTTGTACCCTAAGGATTTTGCGAGGCTTTTGATGGTTAAAGCATTTCCTGATCAACTCTTGGGAGACAATCCACAATAATTATTTCTTGAAACAGAGCATGAGCAAGATGGACTCAGGAATGATTAGGACATGGGTAGATTGGATAATTAGTATTTGGTTGCACAAAAAGAACTTCTAAAGAAGGACTGAAAGCCACGCTCCGCAAAGAAATAAGATGTTGGAGTTTAAACAGTTCAGGTGTTCTTGAAATTAGTGGTGTGAATTGGGCAGTTTGAACTTGGATCTCCAAGATTTTGAGTGACCTTGTGTGCTCAACTCTTGGCTATACTGGTTTGGATGTTTCTCTTTCATTGCTCTTCTTCATTAAGGAGTTTTTTTTCACTGGAGTGAAACCAAGATCATGTAAATGAGGAAATAATTTTGAAATACTCTTTTAAAAATGTGTATTTAATAAATTCTACGTAGCTTCAATTCTAAGTATTTTTTCATCATTTCTAAGTAAAGTCATCTCTTGGCCATTACAGCTAGGGTACAGGAAATACAGGCAAAGCATAGCTGCCATGGGAAAGGTATTTTACAGGAAGGCTTTCAACAACTTCAAGTACTTAGAACTCCCTTAAATAAGAGGAAAGTATGTAAATGCAAACAAAATACCGTATCTTGAGCAGATGAACTCTTTATGCATTAAAAAAAACCACCCCTATTGAATCTTAGATCTGATGTTCACATAATACTCCTTTTGCAGTAAATTAAGTGCCTTGAATTTGAAATACGTTTCTCTGATCTCAAGAAATGTGCAAAGCGTAAGAAAGACTTCACAGTGACCAAGTAGAAAGATTTATTTTACTGGGGGCCTCTTCCAGCATTGCAGATGGGTTTCTGCATATTTTAGCTAAGGGACTGGTTTGGGTATTCAGATTATGCAAGATTAAATCCTTGATCCTTTAAAATTAATTAGAGAATTTTCATTAATGTTGCAAAGCTCTTACCCAACACTTCTGGAACTGGCTCTGCCTTTGGCTGTGGACTGTGTCTGTATCTTCTGAGTGTGGCAGAAGCCAGTCCTGTGTGGTATTACAATGATACATAATAAGTTGCTTAAATCTCTGGAAATTCAAGTACTTATCTGTGTTTCCTTATAGAGCTGTTGTGAGTACTAGTTGTATCTGTTACACGCTTTACAAGGCAAATGGTTTATGTGACCAGGATTTTTTTAACATTTCAACATTAAAAAAAAAAAAAAGTAAGTAACAATATGTGCCGAGTACATCAGCTCTTCTTTGCATCTGATTTCTCAGCTGCTGCAAATATACAATACATACTGCTCAAACTTTTATTTTAATGATTTCAACATTAATCCTGTTTTGATCTAAGACTTTTCTTAACTTGACTAAGCTTTTCCTCTGAAATGAGAAACTAGTTCTGTTGTGTTGGCCCAGTGGAATAAAACATTATAGATGGACCGAATTAGCTAAACATGAGCTCATAGCACGCTGTTGTAGACACCTTACAGTATTCAGCTTGCTCTTCAGTTAGGTCATGGGTCTCATGCAGGTCGCCTAGTGTATATGTCACTGTTGTCTTACTTCTGTACAATGTCCTGAGTTATAGCGCATCTCAGTGACAAAAAACCCCCAAACATATCGGAGCACTGAGTTACCTGAGGAGTTTCGTTATATTTCTCTCAAATGGTGCTCATGTGGGTGGAAGAGTGCCATGGGCGGAACCACAATTCATGGGTAGTGTTTAGTGTGGCAAGGTACATTAAATAATTATGAAATTTGGTGAGAGTACTGACATTTCAGAGATCCCTTGGATAAGTGGAAATAGGGAGAATTATGACTGTTGTCTTAAAATTATGTGTATTATTGTTGTATGTATCTCATATGAAGACTATCCTGTATGAGGAGTCTAAATTCGTTGTGGGCCTGTGTTTCTAAATACAGAGAGTACTATGGAAAATATTACAAGGTGAGATGTGACATACGTCAAGGATGGTGGTTGTAGTCAATATGTTAGAAAGGTTTCATTATTTGTTTCTCCAAGGAAATTTTTGTGTCTGAAAAACAACTATTGCATTCTCATTTTTTGGTTCCTACTAAATAAAGTAGATTAATTTAATGAAGGTTTGTAATTAGATTTCTTCTGTCACAATAGTGATACTACCATGCGTAGTCCTTGCACTTGTTTAATCACCATTAAAGAAAGTGTTGGGTTTTTAGCCATATTTATCAAAGCCCTCTCATTTGAAAGTGCAAAACAAAACAAAACACCCACTACATTTTACTTCTCTTAAAGAATTTGTCTGTTGTCATTCCTAAACTTCAGTCCAAAAAGTGCATGTCTATGTGTTTCTAAACAATTTAATGAAAATAATGTGTTGGTAGAATTTTAAAATAAAAAACCATTTAAATGTGTTAAAATTGAGTTTCGCAGAATATTGTGAAAAAGATGAAAAATAGACAACCTTATTTTTTATTATAATAGTTTATGTATGCTTCCAGTGATTTCTGGATATCTTATGTGTTAATGTAATGAACAGTTTCACTGCTGAACTATTTTATGCTAAGTTATGTTCTTAAGCCAAAGGGAAAAAATGGTTTTTAAGAGCTCTATTTCTGTGAAAACTGTTAACAAATGCTTGTCATTGTAGTGAGGCTTCAGTAAAAT
Organism: Cariama cristata; assembly: GCF_000690535.1. NCBI lineage: Eukaryota > Metazoa > Chordata > Aves > Cariamiformes > Cariamidae > Cariama > Cariama cristata. The sequence goes on along the minus strand of NW_009596229.1, from coordinate 84,751 downwards.
GTAATCTATTATTCTTTGTGTTTTCCTTCAAGACAACTGAATGTAAGGAGATGCTTTTTTTGCTACACACTTGCTACTGCTCGATATTTGCTGTCCTGTTGTTATTTTTGTTACTGCTTTTTGTGGTGAAGCCTTGTGATTTCATTAACAGTTATTTTAAAACCTGAAAAACCTGACAGAGGGCTAAATAGAAAATAATTCTGTTTTCCATGTAGATAAGCACAGAAATACATGAATGAAAATCAGGTTGGCCTCTCCTTCATGCTTCAGAAGTCTCCTGCGTGGCTTTATGAACCTTTGGGAAATGGGCCACGTTATCTTCAATTTTGTAAATAATTAACATTCTCTGTGTGATTATTTTTATCAAAAGTACATTTCTAGATTAATTTGGGGATAATAATAGTTGCAGTTCTTAAGAGGCTTTTCTTTTTTTGTTGTTTTTGTCTATATTTCTGGCATAGGAGAGTAGGTTCTTATCCCATTAGCCACTTTCCTTCTGTGGGAAGCCATGCATTGAATGAGGGAGTTAAACAATTTTAACAGACTTTGAACTTTGTGTTACGTTATGATAACCCTTGAAACCCAAACATGTATCTTATGTGTTAACTCCACCTATAGTTTCCACAAGTCATCTTAAGAGAGCTTCTTTGTCATTCACAGCATCAGAACACAGGGTGGTGGTTGTCCTTTGAATTAAGCATCAGTGATTAAATTACACATGCTTTCGTGATCCTTGGTTTTCCTGCCTACAGAATGGTATGGTGACCTTATGTTGACACTATATGGAACAGTGTGCTTTGTTAACTGCTTTGGAGATCTGCCCCTGAAGTTTGAACCAGAGGCAGTTGTTCTCCAACACCAGCTTTGTTTTTTGGGGTTATCACTGTGACATCTGGACTTTAGCTACCTTAGATGCCATGTGGCAGTACTTATTCTCCTTGTATTCACTTGATGTGATTTGCTTAATATAAGAAAACAAACCCGTACTACATTTATTTTTAAGTGAAGAGAAAAAAATGACTTTCTCTGGAATGATGACAATGAGCTGTTTATTACCACAAGCTGTGCATTTTATTTTCTTTTAGTTAGAAAGCAGTGATTTGTCTGAATATTTGGAGTGGTTTTTAAGTGAATAATGATATAAGAGCCTTCTTACTTGAGGCTTCTTATAAATGTAGTTATTTATATGAGGAAAAACTGTTCAAGCATGGATTATTTATGGAGGGTAGAAAACTGGCTCTGGATTGATGTAATTTTTCTTCCTCATCTTCTCTGAACTAATTTGTTTTCTCTGTGCAGTGAGTGCTCGATATGCTTGCAACTTTGTTTTAGACACTTAGGAGCTCCTTGTACCATTTCCCTTGATAAAATAATCTGATTCAAACCTCACCTTCTGTTCTTCAAGGCAAACTTTGTTCCCTCATGGCTTCAAAGAAGTGTTATGGCCTTTCCCCTTTCATTTTTAGCAGACCTGGTTTCATCATACATTTAAAAAGTGGAACTGAGATTTTTTTTTTTCCGTTAGTGTAGTGGTATCAGCATGTTCTTTTCTTAATTTTTGTATTTGTGTTTGTTTTTTTTTTTTTTTTTCCTCTGCAACAACTGAGAGACGGATGAGAAGATTAACTGAACTTTTGTCCCGTCTCTTTTGATTTCACTTTTGATGCCAGTCCTCTCCTGGGATGGTCCAGTCTATGCCTGGAGCCTGGGCTCAGACCTCTGTGTGAACTGTGACGTGAATCCACTCTGTTTAGCCACCAGATTGTTTCAAAATTGGTAATTCTGCCATTGGGAATGTGCAGTCATTGGTAAAAAGAGCATACAAGCAGCCTTCCTAAAGCATTGTTAATTATTGACAGTAAACATAAAGGGATGATGAGAGACGATGTAGAGGATTTTATATCAATAAAGATCTCTCCTACCTAGAGGCAAGAATGACCTATTTTTTTTATTTTTTTTTTTAGATACACCAGCAGGTTCTGTCTGTAAACAGTTTCTAAGCAACAGCTGCCTGTCCTCTAGAAAGAATGTCACTTTTTATCCATGACTCCTGGGTTTTATAGCCCTTTTATAGCCCTTCTGCCCAAATTGGTGCCTTAGATTAGGGGGACATTGGAGCAGTCCCCTAAGCAATGATAGTTCTCCTTTTTTCTAGTAGCAACGACCTACAGTTCGCTGAGGTGTGTTTGAAATTAAATCACTGTCTCCTTTATTGTTGGTTTCCCAACAGCTTTGGTGTCGCAGTCCGGCACTGTGAATTATTTCCATGCAGTTTCATAAACATTCTGTAATGATCAAAGAACCCGTACTTCTGTTTAAATCCAAGAGGTGACAAATCAGAAACAGCTAAATAATTTTATTTTTTTTTTAACGATTACATGCTTTGAACTGATTTTAAGGCAAAAACTGGGTTTTCCCCACAGCACAGCAGGTTTCTTTCTTTATCAAGAGTTGTGTGGCATCTGTCTCAAAGACTGGGGTAATTCATAGGCAATGAAAACAACAGCCCTTTGTGATCAGATTTTAATTACCTGGGAGCCTGTAGCTCAAGTGACCAGTTTTCTGAGACTTACCTGCATTAAGCAGTGTCGAATAATTTCAATCTAGAGGTCAAGCAGTAACAACTACCCAAGAAAGAGAGCTAATGTTTTCCATGGTAATATAGTGGTAAATAGGGGGAAAAAAGGGAAGAGAGAGAGTAAACTCACTGGACATTGTAAGCTCTTGTGATCAATTTTAAGCAGATGTTACTTGAAAATAGCAATCATTTTCTTTTAGCCAAAGATCCATATAAGGTGAAGTATAGAGAAACAAGTTTTAGAGGGATTTTTGTTTTGGTTTACTACCAGAATCTTTAAAAAGAATGTTAACCCGGGGGCTGTGGAGATCAAGTAATTAGTTCAGGCTATGAGAACTTAGAATAATCATAAATGTCAAGTTCTCTATCTTGCAGCTGAGCTACCACGTCTTGCCTTAGCTGAGACTACTTTGAGGTAGGGAAACACAGATCTTGTAGAAAACAGATTTTGCATCAAAGGATGTTGGAATGGAATATGATCATAAACTCTGTTATTAAGAGGTGAGGAAGTGTCAGCTAGAATCTGTCTCCCGTTATATTCCAAGTAGCTCTAGAAAAGCAGCCTTCAAGAAAATATGGTGGCAGCTACTTGGAGAAAAAGCTTGAATCTTAACATACTGATTCCGTGCTCCCATTTATGAGTTGTTTTGCCAACTCTGTAAGCCAGAAGTAAACTTTCAGTTTGTTGAAGATTTAGGAGGAATAAGAGTAGCCTCATCAGTTACTGGAGGATGGTGGGACCTATGTAAGTGTATTGCTCGTTTTATTCATTTATTTTTAATTTGCTCTCTCTTGTCTGCTGCTGTTAAATAGTATTTCAGTTTGAAAAATGGTCTTACTGCTTTTACTCGCAGTGCCTGTGGATGTTGGAATCAGTTAGATTTGAGTAATAGTTATGATTGATAATATAGGCTGTAGCCTGTGGCCTGATTTAAGAGAATTGTAGAGTTTATTTCTTCCCTAGAAGAGGTAAAATCATAGGTCTTTGTCTGAGTGCTTTTGAGAAAAGCAGAGATCTCTGTATATGTTTCCTCTGTTATTGTGAGAAGCTGTTTTGTTTCTTACAACTGTCTTTATTCCCTTTGTTTGATTTGAAATCAGAGATTTCTGCTATGTACAGAGTGGGGAGTTAAAAAGTAATTGAGGTATTTTTCTGGCTTGTGTTAAGAAATAAAAATGAGTAGAAAGAATTCTGACTTATGAAAGAGAGGTTAGATGCTATTAAGTGAACTGGGAAACACAACAAGAAAGGCAGTTTAAAATACCTGTATGTTTAAAAAACTAACATTAAAGTATAAAAATGTTGAGTAAGAAGACATATGAAACATGAGCTTTTGAAGAACTTTCTATGAAAAGGGCCATAAAACTAAGATTTGTGACGTTCTTACTTTTTAGGGGCTGCTAGGGTGGCTTCCTGTCAAATAACATAAAAATAGACTGTGATGAAAGACTGAGAGTAAATTCTGGTTTTTACTGTTTTCAGCATTCTCGCCTTCTCCATTACATTTTGGCCAAGAGTCATGTAGTGTTACAAAATTCAGACTAAATGTAAGCTTTTGTGGCTTTGTTTCTTTGCATTTCTTACATAAATGAAACGGTAATCTCAGTCAATCACTATCAGTAATTGGTTGATATTTCCCTCTAGATTTGGGCCAAATTTACTTGATAATTTTTCTTTCATGTAGTAATAATTCCTCATTATTATTATTTCTCTGTTGTTCTGTGAGATGTGGATAAATCCCAATGAAAGTATGTGTTTGTTGCTAAATATTCTACTTTATACTAAATATTATTTTCTGTACAAGTAGAATTCTTCCCTCTTTTGCAAGCTCTTAGTTTATTAAAAAACCTCCCTTTTCATAAACAAACTATTGTAGCTATGTTTCCTGTATATATTAACAAAATATTTGAAGCAAACATGCAGTGAGTCATCTTCAGTTGAGAATAAAACCTGATACATTTGTGAATGAAATCTGGCTTTGTGAAGTAGAGCATGTAGTTTGTTATTATTGTGTTTTGGGGGATTTTTTTTTTTTTATACTCTTGCTTTTAACAGATGTGCAAGTTAGGAAAGTTTTAATTAGACTTGGGAAGTGCTGTCTTACACATTTGTAAATCTGCAAATACTGGGATGAATTGGATTTAGTAGAACTTTGCTATGACTAGGAATATCTGCCTGAGATGTTTTGACTAATTTTTGGAAGTACCTCCATTGACATTATGTAAAGAACTTTGATTCCTAAACCTAAACACAAACACTAGGATGCCTAAAAAGTTTGAAAGTGAACTGAACACCAAAAGCTTGATGAAGCTCCTTGACTATTAAGTAGCTTGTGTTAGAACAAGCATAGGATTTTAGCAGAGACTGAGTTGATCTGATGACATATATGAAATGCCAAAGTCTGCGAAAGTCGAAATGTAAGTTGTACAAAGATTTCTGCAACTCAGAAAATATTAAACATGGTGATTACAGGCAAAGATAGTAACAAAATCTGGTATTCCCTATGTAACGGTAGTTGAAAACAAAGAGGACATGTATGGGTTGATCTATCCCTGGTTATTCCATGCTAGCCTTTAAGAGCTAGCTGTTTATGGAGTTCCTGAGTCTCAGGGTAGCAACTGGACAGTAGTTTTTAATTGAGGACAGATGTGTTATTGTTTCATAACTTCTCTTGTTAATGTTTCCTTCATCTCTGAAACATCCTGCTGCAATTGGTTTCACAAATCTGAGGGAAGAAGTACTGCCTATTTGATACTTGGAGACCTGATGACTGAAGAATTTGAGGTGCATTTAGGTTCTTGTATCATAGGAAGTATTGTGAGTTCTATTAATCTCCGTGCTCTCTGTCTTCACATGATTTTAATTGTATTTCTTCTCTGTGATTTATATTGAAAACTGAAGATTGAGGTTTGTTTAGACTCTCTGTGTTTAGACTCTCTTCATATGGAAAGCATTCAGTGCCTGTCATCATGGAGACTTTATAGATACATCTTGTAGTCCTACCAGACCTTTTTGGAGGCAGGAGGGCACATGACATTAAAGATGTGGATGTGCAATAGATTTATACAGTGACGTACAAGTATTCCCCCCTACTCCCTCTTTTCATGTCCTGAACAAAGCTGTGCAGAACTGCTGGTTTTTAGAGGGCTTCCAACTGTGACTCCAGGATCAGTTGCTAACTTCTAGCCAGTCTTTTTTCATGTAAAGTAGGGTTGCTTTTCCCCATGTTGTTCCTCTTATTTTGCAGTGGTGGAAAGTGCATTTTCGTCTGCTGTCTTTACCCCTGGTCGCCGAGCTTGAGAAGATCTGCAGTTCTGTGTAGTGAGATTTATATTGGAGTATCCAGCTTTTGTTGGTGCGCTGTGGTGTGTTGTGGTTTGGTTTTTTTTTTTTTATCATTAGAAAATGGTCACTTCACTCTTCACCTCCTTTTTTGCAAGAGGTGGCAGGAATTCAGTCTGTGGACTAATGATACAATACAAGTTATACAGGGCAGATGTGAGATTGTGCTTTACCTTCCACAAAGCTTACAATCCAGTTAGATAAACACGTTAGATATTTCAATAGGCAATGTAGTTATATTGTTATGGACTGAAGTTCTGCAATGAAGTAGGAAAAGCTCACCAACGATGAGGCAGAAGTTGTCTGTCTGAAGACAGCCTTGCTGAGCTGTAGTCAGGGATCACAGAAGAGGAAGACTCTTGGTTTTGAATGAGCATAGCACTAAAATCACTGCTATTGAAAACACCTGAAACAATGATCATACACCTTTTGGTTCACAGCCTTGTAGGAGGTGGGAAAAAAAAGCCAAATTCATTATAGTAGTGTTAAATCTCCAAAAGGAATGACACATATAGGGAGACAAACTTAAAAGAAAATTAAAAAGGACACTAAAACACATTATTTTCATTTGGGTTTCTGTTCTTGAGAAACTTCAAGACCGTAAGGAAAATAAATCTTTATTAAAATAGAAAATGAAGAAAAAACAGTGAGGAATCAGGGCAGTAGAGAAAGCAATTTTTAGATAAGTAAATATTTTTGAAAAGGTCTTGTAATGTGCAAGTATTCAAAGCCCAAAATATTATAAGGGAGGCCAAAATTAATTTTGCAAATATGTTCAAGATGTGAAAACCAGTTATGAATCTCGTTCAAATCCTTTGGAAGCAAGCAGTGCTCCAATGAGTTGGCAGCCAGAAGACAAGTGAGGTAGAAAAGGTAGAGTCAAAGAGCATGAGGCCCAGCAGAAAAGCCAGGGAGATTCTATGCATCCTTGTTAATGGTGAAACAGCTTACGAAGGATTTTCACAGAGGAGCTTACCGGAAAGGTGTCTGAGACTGAACGGTTAATTAAAGGTATTTTAGAGGAAATAGATACAGTGAATAGTATCAAGTCACTAAAATGGAATTATTTTTTTAGGCCACCATGTATTCATTTTTTTTGAGGAGTGGTCTTACACTTGCTGCTCTCTACGCCCAAGATACAACGATTGGCTTAAGTGCTAGGTTTTATACCACAGCGAGCGTTATTAGTTTCATGTTTTATAATTTCTGGATTGACATTCTCTGATTTTTGCCAATTTTTATTAATGCTTAATGTATTATTTTATTTGAAAAGGTACATAAGGTGATAGTTTCACCTTGTTTGTTGTTTTTTTTTTTAAACTACTTCACTTTCCATTATAATCCTATATCAAAACTATTTGTATTCCATTGAAGTGCCTGTAGTAGTTTATTTACCTGATGACCTGAAAAGTTTCATTGCAATTTTTGAGTTTATCTGGGTTCCTTTGTTCTCTTAATCTTCACAGAGATTATTTTTTCAGATACACTGATCAAAGATTCACTATCAAGATGGAAACTGTGTATGGAAAGAAAAGTTCTGTGGAAAAATTAATCTGACTTTAGCTAAATTGCTTTTTTTGAAGATCTAGCACTTCATTGTCATCTGTTTACCTCTTGCATTCACTTTAGCCTGCAAATACTAGTCATTTGTTAATTAATCCCATCATAAATTGCAGATTTTATGTATTTATGCAAGAAGTTACTTCATGTTTTAATGTTGGTAAAGAAGAAAATGCATTTTCCTTCTTTCTCTCTCCTCAATTTAAGGGATTTTCAGTTCCAGTAAGAGTCATCTTGTAGTCAGATTGGAAAGTTGTTTTGAAGACTGGAAAAGAAACAGGTTAGATATGTTGGTTTCCTCTGTGGTCACTGCACATAGTGATGGTAATCACTTGGACCGGTTGCAAACAATTCGAAATACAACCCTGCAGTTACTGTACCTTTTTGCTCTGGATTAGAAGGCATAGAAAATGCTTATTGCTGTTCAATATCTATATATCTATATATATTCTTTTTTTCTGAGCTGATATTATTCCCTCCTGTATTGCTTTTCCAGATTCTTCTCAGATCCATTAGTGGTGAAATCGGTTTCCTTCTGAGAATAGCGTCATAGCATCAGTGACAAAATGCTTTTAAATCTTTAAAATGTCCTCGCACAGGACCTCATGTAATAAAGTTTGATTTTCTTATGTTTGAAATTTCAATTTTTTTGAGTTTTTTTTTTTTTTAAATTTTCGTATTAATTTTGAAATGGCTACTTACAGAACTTGGTATTACAGAACCGAAAGCATCTCAGATTTAAGTAATCTGACCATATGGATATGGCTGTTACTTTTCCAGATGAATGAATTTTGAGGATTCTCAGTTAAATATCTGACAATGTCTCTCTCTCACTGGAACTGTACAGTCTGTATCCATGTGTGTTTATATATGTCTGCTGGTTCAAAAAGTACAGTTGTAGAGTGATGGATATTTTAAGGATCGAGCACTGTGCTTCAGACCTCTTTATGTAAGAGAGAGAGAAAAATCCCATATTTAAATGCTACTTGTTTCTGGCATATAGACTTTTTTCCTGAATTTTCAAGAAGGTCAGCCATTTTTTTTTTCTCTGTGGAATTAGGACAAAACCAAGTAAGTTGAGTAACTTTTGTATATTTGTCTGATACCCCTTTGCTGTATCCTTCTCAAGAGCAGAGATTTAAATCTGTAAAGCCAAGTATATTCTCTCTACCATTTTGTAGTGTGCTTTCACAAGACAAGTGCTGTCCTGCCTCTGGTACAAATGGATGCAATCAAGGCAGTTTCTAATCCATGATGACTGCAGATTTCTTTGAAGTCAATGGGTGTCCTAAGCATCCTCTTATAGGCTCAGCAGAGGGGATGTTTGAACAGCTTTCTAAGTGTAGCAGGCTTCCCACCAACTCCTACGAAGTTGCTGTACTTTTCTCATCTGTTTAAAATTCATGTGCTCCTGGCTTCTGAAGACTGCTTTTTCTCTTCTCTCTCTGTGTTCGTGATTCTTTCTCCTTCAGTCAATAATAGGAAATCCTGTGCGAATTGAAAAGCATGTAGTACCCAGATGTCAGTTGGCAGTCACTATGCTACAGTGTTCCTTCAAGTCAGTTGTTTTCAAAGGGGAAGAAAATTGTTCATTATAAATACATTTAATAAAATCACACCACTCATTGAATTTTTGCTGGTTTGCCTGGGGGTGTGAGTAAAAACATGATCAACTTTAACATGGCATCACTTTTTTGAGCATTACTGTAAAACATATATTAAGCTTTTCATTACAGTTTTTCCATTTTCAGAGTTTTGTATCACCTGCTAAATTACTCATTATAAGAACATTACACGGCAGGTCTATGTTGAACCAATCAAATTTTATTTGCAGAATAATACTCTCCAAAGAGCCTTTCCACCTGCTTAGGAAGACATGCAGTTTGCAAAAATGGGACTAAAAAAATCCAGACCCTTTTGTTGAGAGAGAAGGAAATGTCAGATTAGGGTTCACTGTATGATGAGAAAAAAATCAGTTTAGCTTATGGAGTAAAAATATTTTTTCAGTAATTATTTTTCTTTTAATTCTATCTGTATGCTTAAAGTTCAGTATATAGTGATATACATATATTTCTTGATTTTTATTTTTTAAAGTTCAATCTAAGTTAAATAATAACACCTATTTAGTAATCCCTGAAAAGATTATTTTTCTTTATTTTTCATTATTGTCCATTTACTTGTTTTGCTTCCTATATCTGTGTCCATATAGCAAGAATGTGATCCATAATGTATGACATTATACCAGCGCTTACAGACTTAGTTCCTGTTTTTAAAAAATGGGGGTGAGGGGAAGCAAGAGAACTTTACCTTGTAGTTGTCATACACATGTGGGTAGCTATGGTTTGTATGATTCTTTGGGAGGGAAGGGGAGGCTGGTTTTGATATATTTTATACCTTTGATTTTGAGTCTTGGACAAAGATCCTGTTCTCTTTGTGCTAAGTGCTATGTAAATACCATATGAAACCAGACTTGGACTCTCTGTTCAAAATGAAAGACAACAGCTGGATTTATACAGATGGAGTGCAGATACAGACTGAGTTAGAACTGATCAGCAAGGTAGGGCTCGGTGACAGCAACCCATCCCAACCCAACCACTGTTGAGTTTCTTTATGTGGTGCAGCCAAGAAAAGTCCTAGGAGGGGATTGAAAGAAAGCAATGAGGAGACAGATCTTTGGAACAGAGTTTCCTTGCAGGTGTCAAGCACACCTGGGAAGGTGCAAAGTTACCTGTTTAACAATTTAGTCAGCTGCTTTATGGGATGTTTATAGCTGAAGTCAACTTCCTGTTGCAGAAGACTTATTTTCAGTAATTCTTTAGCTCCAGGGCTAACTTAAGCAGCTGCTTTTGATGATTCCCGTTCTGCACCACCTCCTGAGCTATGCTGTAATATTTGTGCACAGCTGATCCGTGCTAAATTAACTTTCTTTTTAACAATGCTTATTTCAAACCTGGATTTTTTTTTCTTGGTTTCATCTGGTTCGTTATGCACCTGAACAAGGACTTACATGAGCAAAACTCAGAGCAGAGCACAGGGATAGGAAGAAGTGGTGAGGAATAGGTGGACGCTGCTGAAACCATCATTGCTGCAGAAGGAAAAGCTCGTTAAACTACAGCCCAGTAGATGTCTATAGTAAAGTTTTGAAAAGCTTTAAAAGTGAAGGTGAGCAATATGATGCAGAAAGGTCATTTAGTTAGTGAAAGAAGTTTGAGAAAGCACTAACTTTACAAAAAACTAAAGTATCTTTGTAATAGTTTCCTGAGTGCATACGATGGAAAAAGATTGCTGTTAACAGAAAGGAGAGACAGTGAGATGGAAGATGATAATATCAAGAAGGGAAGGGGAGGAAGCTTAGCCTCAGGTATATGGATGAATCAGAATGTCATAAGAATACAATATCTGGAAGATTTAGTTGTAGCTTGGATTGGACGATGTAAAAGAAAATCCCCAAATAATACTTAACAGAAAGTAGAGACAGTGAGATGGAAGATGATAATATCAAGAAGGGAAGGGGAGGAAGCTTAGCCTCAGGTATATGGACGAATCAGAATGTCATAAGAATACAATATCTGGAAGATTAGTTGTAGCTTGGATTGGACAATATAAAAGAAAATGCCAAAATAATACCTATATAACAGGACAGAGAGACAGTAATTTCATTTTTGACTGTGGATATGATTATCCAGACACAAGGTATAGAAACTGCATGACGTCCTTCTGTACCTCTCTAGTTTCTTGGTAAGTGCTGTAAAATCTGAGTGTCAGGACTGAATGCAGTATGGCAGTTCTGTTGCTTTCCATATGACCTTTAAAACCTTTTAGTCATTCCTTTTCACATTCTTCCCACTCTCTTCAGAAGTAGCCAGGTTTTTTTCTTTCTTGCTTTATACTTTTGCATTTTTGTTATATCGCAACAGTTTTCTTGAATGTTCCTAATTTACCAAATAACTCAGATTTTGTGGCGGAACTGTTTTCACTGTTGTCTGTTTATCTTTGTGATGTTTGCAATATTTATCACTTTACCTGTTTTTTCTTTTCCTTGTTTTATTCTTTCTTCTGTAGGAAATATAAGGTGCTTGGGAAAATATTTTATTTCAATTAATGGATTGCCAGCCTGAGGAGGCTGAAAAATTTTCTTCTACCTGAGGAAACATACCAACATCTAAACTGATTCTCTTGAGGCAGGTAGATAAATTGATTATGGCAGGAAGACATTTGTGCAGGAAAAGACTCATAGCAGGTAGTTAAAGCCTTTGATTTGATCTGTGCTCATTAGTCATGGTAAAAGGAAGGTAAAGCAGTAAAGCATCCTTTCAAGGGGTTATTTATATTGGTCACCTGAATGTTGAAGTAAGCCTTTACCAGTTGCTCCACATTAAACTTTGATGTGGAGATATTATTTTATGACACTTCTGTGTCCTGTAGCAGTGAAAATATTTTTATCGATTCTTTACTTTGGGAGGGGGAACACACAAATATTGGATTAATGTACTGTACATTGATACATTGGAACAAGTGAAAATTTAATCACTTAATAGTTTTCTTGAAGTTACCTGCAAGGCTAAGCATGCTTTCTGCATAGATTAAGGCTGAAATCAGAATTCAGTCAGAATTTGAATGGAGATGCATGTAAAGAGTAACCGATAATTTTGGTAATTTACATTAATTGTTGTTTATTGCTATGTTTATAGTATTAGTAGAAAGCTGAGGAAAAGTACGAATACATCATCAGATATATTCATTTTTGCCTTCAGACATGCTTTTGAAGGAACTTTATGCTTGTAAGTTGGCACAGAAAATTATCAGCTAGAACTTATTCAGTTAATATTTGATATTAACCTCTCCTTATCCCTGGCCTCCAAATCTGGGATGCTCTAGGCATAATTTTGTGAAAGATGTCATGCAGGACATCCTTGTGTGATATTCTCAGAGACTGAAGGAAATTAGAATCATTGCAGAAGTTTAGAAAAGTGAGTGGAATTTAAATGTTGGCTTAAATGGGGCTGAAAATGCCTCTGTAGTCAAAATTTGCCTTTTAAAAAAAATATTGGATTTTAGAACCATTATATGAATTAGCAAGCTTAAGAAAGTTAATTTTGCATTTGCAAGGTAATATAAATATAGTAAAGTTCTTCCACAGTGAAATTGTGGTATTAAAAACTTCTCAAATACTTGTAAAGTCAGCCTAGTGTGCTCATGATTTACAGAAAATAAGCAAACAACCAAAAAACTAGGGAGACAATTTGTATAATAATTTTGTAAATTTCTTTCTCTAAAAAAGAAGTATTTATTGGGTTGAAAAGAACTCCTCATTTGCCTAAATGCTGAATTTCCCATCTGTATGGTAAAATTCTTTATGCGGCATGAAGTCTTAAGTGATTAAGAAACCTCATCTGGGACCTGCAAAGGCAGAGCTGGAATAAAACGACAGTTGCTGTTAGAGACAGAGAGGGATTTCTTGGTTCCCTTCATGGTGAATCAGAACTGTGGGATTGGCAAAGGAAAATCCTAGGCCTATTATTAGACACAAGAAATAATTGTATTGCATGTATTCATGTTTTTTAATTTGGAATTTAATTTAAAAAGAATCCCCCCCCAATATAACCGTCTAAATATTTAGAGTAATAGCACTATTAGTACTGTTGTAACAATCTTGCCAATAGTATGAAGTTGCAGGCCTCACAGTTCAAGAGATAATGTTGTAAAAAGTGAATAGCGGTTTGTGTTGGCCAGTAGGTTTTATGAGCAGTCTCTACCAGAGAAGTGATACATCCAATTTCTATTTATAGCCAGGAATTCAAACTAGGAAGTTCATTAGATAAGGTCAAGTTCAGTGGTATCTGAAATTTCCTCCCATCGCTTCCTCCACCAGTTTAGGTTTGACTTGGGTTAGTAACAGTTTGTTAATTTGCGCACACCAGAAAGTATAAAATAAAACATTGGAAGTTGCAATGTGCAGTTTTACCTGTTTAGTCCCTGTATTTTGCTGCCATAATTCAGTCACCATTTGATGTTCACGTGCAGTTGTCCATGGTGTGTGCAATGGGAGCAGCTCAGGACATGCAGCCGTTTGCTCTACCTTGAGGATGAAAGTGATGTTCAGGCTGCACCGGGGAATTGGGAGCAGGAGCTGAAGAAAAAGCCTTTGGTTTCCCTTTTCAGTACACCAACATCAGTGATGTATAAGAAACTCTCACATGTGTGTTTATTCTATGAGGAATAACTCATTGTTGAGAGGTTTGGTTGAGTGAGCATTGTCAAGGCACCCATAGCAGTAGCTGTGTGCTCCTCTAGTGTGCAAGAGCAAGAAATTAAGATTACCACTCATTGAACCCCCTCCCACTGGCATCTACAAAACAACATAACGCTTTTTTTCGAGCATGTCTTACACAGATGCAGAAAATTAAGATGTTCAAGTAGCCCAGCATCACAGTGCGTAGAGAAGTGTTGGTCAGTCATATGGCCAAATAGCTGGGGTGAGATAAAATGTGGGAAGAGAAGACAAGACAATGGAGGTCCTGCACCATCATGTTGGTCTGGTTGCATTACCATGTGCAAACAGGCTGTGCTGAACTGGTTCTTGCTGAGATGTCAATGTGTAGTAAACTTTAACTACCAACTGGAATAAAAAAAATATTTCAGTTAGAGCTCTATTTAGATTTCAAAGCAGCACATCAAGGTAGTTCTGCTTCAAGGAAAAGAAATGGCTTCAAATGTTTTTTTTGATTGGAATTAAGTTTTGGGCTATAGCAATTTTGTTAACTTTCAGGTTTTTTAATTGTGTTAAATTTTAGTATTTGACTATGAATATGAAGCTGGTAGTTTTGGAAAATGTGGATCAGAAATCTGTAAGTGATGTCACAAATTGTTTTTTCTAAGAGAAAAGGGCAATAATCACATGTTAAAAAAAAAATAATTACCATTTCCTGCCTAAAACGTAAAAAGAATTTAAAAGTATGTATTTTCATGAGGCAACTTTTCTAAGTAATGTTAAAATTATTTTATTCCCCTTAATCTGTTCCTTTTTTGTGTGTAATTATTATCATACCATTGCAAGCATAATTTCATTTCTGTAATTATCAGTATTAAAATGAAAAGCCTTGTTTTTCTGTCAGGCATTTTAACCAATTTCTCCTCTGACAGCTTTCTCTTTCTTCATTTTGTCTGTTTATTGAAAAGATTGGCAGTTCCATAGAATATGGGGTTTACAGATGCATAGTGATTTTCATATATTAAGGAAAAATTAATCATCACTCTTTTAGTTCTGATTATTCCTGTATTATTCCAGAGTTTCAAAAATGGAAATTTTGGGATTGAATTTAGTTTCAATACTGCGACTTCTTGACCTCTGAGTGACTCAAAGTGCTGTAGAAATATTTTTTAAAAGGTAAAACAAATTTAAAAAAAAAAAATGCAGTGACTTGGGTTGCATAAAGATCAAGATGAAAAGTAAAAGAATAACTCACGTGAATTGGTTTTGCTCTTTGCTGGTGCTGCCTGTCCTGTGTAATGTTAAGATCCGTTGTACAGAATTACACCTTTTGAGGTCAGAGAAAAGCAGGAACGAGCAGGTATTTAGGTTGTTATCCTCTTGCTGCACCATCCTCTCTGGACATATTGGGCAGAATTTCCATGGTTTACATTACTGTGTGGTACACAGTTGTTGCATGCTGGGTTTGGATGCTCTGGAGTGCAACCTGGCACTGCAGAAGACCGTGCTGCAAAAATACATGCTCTTCTCAAACCTACATGTGTTTACATGGATTTGTCATTTCTGCTCTGTAGAAATGTAGCTTTAGGACCTGTTTTATTGAATAGGGAGGTATGGAAAATGGGGATGAGGATTTTGAGAAACCGTATGTACCTTTTTGTTTAGTAAGAGATGCCAGGTTTACTGTCTTTATTCCAGTAAGTGGAAGAGCTTAAATAGGCTGAGAGTTGGTAGGAGAATCTTTCTTTGAAGCAAAGTTAGAGGTTACATTTGTACCTCATGTGGAACCAGTTTTCAGATCTGAGAATATTACTTACACCCTAACTGAATCTACTGGCCTGTGAAAAATCTGCCCAAAGGACATTTTCCCCACCCTCAGCATTTTTGGACATACGGATTTTTCTGCCTTAGCCTTTGGAGTTATTGAATCTCTTATTACTGGAAGTTAGATTGATAGGTCTCTTTCTCCTTCCCCCAGGTTCTGCTTTAGGAATTCACTGAATCATTCCTCTTAAAAGTCTGTCTTCTCGGTACTCTCTGAAACCAACCACAATCAACATGAGGCAAAGAGCTAATGTCGTTCCAAGTGGCCAAACTCAAATTTATAAAGACTTGAAACTAAAGCCCGTCAGTGAGATATTTTATTCCACCTTTGCTTTAGAGGTACTATACATGAGAAAGATGCTTAACTGCTTAGTTTGAATTTATTGCTCATCTTTGTCTCAGCTATATTTTCCAAGTTCTGTTACATTTAAACTTATTTAAATCCAGAATGACTTCAAATGCCTACTTTAAAACTACATTTACAATGTCATAAAATATTTCATTCTTTTTTTGAAGAAGATAAAGGTTGAAAATAGCTTAAAACACTAGTCTGGACTGTAGAATAATGTTTGGAAATAGCGGAAATAAATCATGAACACAGTTCTTTTACTTGAAAATCTCAAAGATTCATTTAGTAGAGATATTCTTAGGTAGGTAGAGAATAATAAAGTCGTCTTTATCTGAAAATGGTTGTAGCATCATTATTATTTCACTGTATATATTTCTCTCTCTACATATATTTCTATATAGAGCATATACAGTGGATAAGGCTTTTTATTTTCACTTTGTTTAGATTAATAGTATTCTTACAACTATGGAAGAGTTGTTCCATGTTTGATATTGCACGTGATGGCACGTTTGTGTGAACAGGAAAGCGTGTAATAGGTAGATAGCTGTGTGCTTTTGTTTTTATTAGATAGTGTAAAAGGGTACATGAATGCTACAAGTGAATCTGTGTGACATAAGCACACACTGCTGGCAGACACAATTTAAATTTGAAATGAGATCATCTCTTTTCTGGTATTTTATTGCTGACATTTTAGGCAGTAGAGCTATGTCTTAAACACTTCTTCCTCTGTTTTGCTGTGGGGTAATGTATGATCTGCAAGTCCCGAAATCCGAGAAATTAGAGTGGGAAAAGACCAATCAAGTTTGTACAGATTATTTTCTTGACAATGCAGGATTTCTTTCCCTTAAACAACATTTTCAAATATATATGCCTGTTCTAATCCAATGCTTTTTTCAAAACTCTTTTCCACAGTTTCTAAATACAGATCACTTGGAAAGACATCGTATATCTCCAGTTCTGTGGTTTCCTTGTGTTACTTCTCATTCATGTTAAAGAACTGTGGTTTGAAAAAAAAAAAAATAATTTGTAGTTTGTTCCATTTTTCTCCTCATCAGTTACTTTTCTAAGAGGCAAATCATTCTTCTTGATCAGTGACCTTTAAAACTAGTTGATTTACATTTAAATACAATCCGTCATTTACATTCCTAATAAAAATAAAGCCAGGAAGCTCCACAATATTCACATTGAAACATTAGTTTTTGTGTATCACTGTGAAAGCAATTTATTCTAAACATTATAGGTATGGAAAAGACTGCCATTAAAATTGAAATCGGAAGTCAAAACTTGACAAACTGACCCAGTGTAGTTCTCTTCTAAATTTCCTTTGTGGTCTTTTGCTTTGGCTATCTGCTTATGAGTTTTTTTTAATTCCTATTTATATTTAAAGAGTGCTGGATAATGTTATTTGATAGACTGATATTTTTGTTGAACTTTTGAATGGAAATTTTAATTAAAATGCAGAAAATTGGCATTTAAGTGGTTCTTATTAAAATAACATGTACATGCAGGATGAATACATTATTTTTCTTACCATTTAAATCAGTGTAACAAATGTTAGCTGTAGTTAAGAATATTTTTTTTTTTTTTTTTTGGTGTGTGTATGTTCATCATATCCACTTAATTTTAGAAATGGAAGTTTTCTGGTAGATTTCAGGTTTTTATACTGATTTTTTTTTCCTCTTTTTTTCTGTAAATGCCCAAATGAATAGAAGAAACAAAGCTTTCCAACATTTTCAAATACCAGTTAGCTTCTGAACTTTGACTAAAAAAGAGGTGGAATTGTGTAGTGTGTGTATATTATAGATGAAGTATCTTCTAAAGTAGAAGTATAAACCCAACTGTGATTTAGAGTATATGCATAGCACTAAACAATGCAGCTGGAACTTCAGTTCTGACTTTGATAACTCCTGCGGAGAGAATAGGGCAGTTTTACACTCTACCTATCTCTCTGTTTATTTTGCATGGGTGTAATAAGTACACTGAGGATTGGCTTAAAATTTGATATTGTATTTATGGCAAAAAAACAGTAAAATAAGATTTTGAAAAGTATTCCTGGATAAAATAAGGAAATAAAGAAAAATCTTTTTGAGTAAATAATTATTCTGAATCTACCTTTTTTCCTCCCACTGATTCATTTCACTAGTCTGACAGGTTTCTGTCCCTTTACCAAACTATTGATTGATTTTTTTAGAATGAAGTGTTCTCAGTTCCTCTAGCTAATTTGTACAAGATAGTCATTATAAGTTGTCTGAAAGCAAAATATTAGTTTCCAAAGACATGTGATTAAAAAAAAAAAGTTTTTATCTTCAGTTTCATTATAAATTGATGAACTTGCAAATTTAATTTAGTTTTGCTCATTAGTTTTCATCTTCCTGAGCTAGAAGTGCATTGTATTGATCAAAAGTTCTAGAAGCTATGTGATTAAAAACCATAATTACTTTGTGACAACACAAACCAGTGTTGATCTCTGATGTGATTTCTGTTTCAAAATACAATAAAATCTTGTTAATTTTCTCAGATGGATGAGATCTATGCAGATTTAATAATTAATGTTATAGAATAGGTATCAAGGGCATTGAGTGACACATCATATCTTACTAATATTAATTTTTGAGGTTCAATTTAATATAATATTGATAGCTTGCTAACAAATACTCCCTTTTATATTCTTTTAAAATCATCTCTCAGGAATATGAAATCAGGTTTCACTCCAGAACTGTGTTATGGAAAAATGAGGAAGATGGAGCAAACACAGCTGCAGCTGGCACTTGCCTATAAGCAGATTTTAAATTTTTTTTGTATGTATATCTGACCTTGAGTAAAAAAGGCATAACCAGTCATATTTCAGTTGCCTCTGGAGAAGTTGTTTTGTTTTGTTTTTTCCTGACTCTAGCTGCCCTTACGACCAATATAGGAAAAAAGACTATTTTCTCCCAAAATGAGATAAAAGTAAAATCCGTACATTGGAAAGCTTGATCACAAATACTGATACTTTATTTTAGGGGGAGGGGTATGTATCAGTGGAAGAAATTTTTATTTTTTTTTTTCTCTTACCTGCAAATCCTCCATTAGAAGCTGCCTGCTGACAAGAAACCATCTGTTTGGTTTCTTCCATTGAAGCTCACTGTAGCAGGTTCTGGGGAAAAGCTTTTCCAAACCTGCTGTTCCTTGAAACAAGGGCGTAGGAGAATAAACGATGTAGAAACACATTTGAAAGGTAGTAATTCAGACCATCCACAATGTGTATATACATGGGTTCTGAAGCATATAGATGTCCACGTTAGGTAAAGAACGTGTTCCTGTATTGAAAACATACCAGGAAGCTGGAGAACAGCAAGTTTTAAAAGCATTTTTTGGATAAGGTTGGAAAAGTTTTTATATTTGGTCCTGCTTCTCCCTCCCACTCCTTTAAAGAGTCTTTTTTTTCTGTTTTAAGTGACCTCTCACTCTTGAGTAATCAACTGATTGCTTGATTAAGATGAGACATCTTACATAATCAGATGAGCTTTTTGGCCTTTATTGGTCTGATTTTTGCTTTTTGTGGAGACCTCAGTGGTGTTGCTGCTGCAAGTATTTTCACTTTATGGAAGTTATGGCTAGTAGGATTTTGTTTAATTTTGACATGCATTAGTGCATTTCTCATTAGTGCGTTTCTGTAACTGAATCTTTTTGAGAGTTGATGTGATTAAAGAGAATATATTGTGCTTTCTATTCTTGGCCTTTTCATGCTCTAACTTTTCTTTTTTTTTTTTTTTTTCCCTTTTCTCTACATCACAGTTATTTATAGGCTTTTTAGTGCGAATAATTTACAGTTCAAAGTCTTTGGACTTTAATACCTTGGGATATATTTGGTTTTCCTGGTTCTATGATTTTATTTTATCTTACTTTTTTTTCTTTGAAAATCAATGGTTAAAGCAGCAGATGGACACCTTGGAGCATCCTCTTCTCAAGTTCCCTGATTTTTCTCTCTGCTCTTTGTAAATAAAGCTTCTGTACTTCCTTCAATCGGTAATTTTCCTTTTCTTTTTTCTATGACTTTGTGATCCTTCTCAGATAGACATGTTGCTACCTCTCATTTTCTCCTTTCTACCATGACTTCTTTATTTGATCTTTCTCTTGAAGTTTACATGATTTTCTGTCATGTTTAACATATCCTATTTAAATGCAGTAAAACAATTTCATAATGATGAGATAGCCTAAAACAAAGGTTGAGGTATCTGTAGTCACTTCTTTATCCCTACCAATATTTAAGTTAATTACCGGTGAATATTATTTATGAAACTGTTAACGTATTTGTCTATGTGCTTTTAATCAAACAGTTGAGTTTCTGTGGTCATTCAGTTATAAGAATACTCTTTGTCTTGGTTTTGATTGAAGACTTCACTTTTAGCATTAAATAATTGTTTCTTCAGATGTTGCTGGAAGATTAGATGCTTTAGTATCTTCGCATTTAAGTGTCATCTATTAATGAACGTTATAAGAAAACCCATCCACTGCTACTCTTTAGTGCCTTAAACCCAGAGATTTCTCAGTGTAACTATTGTGAATTTTGAGGTAGCTTCAATCACGTTGTTTACATTTCCTTAAATGTAACGATTTTTTTCAGATTAGGGTTATTTAATATTTTTTTTCCTGATGTTTGTTCTAAGTAGCACACCTGTAAAAGGAGAGTTGGGGAGTGGTACTGCTTTAAGGACAAAAAGACTGGTGGCCTGTAGAGGAAAGGAGGCTGTGGGCTGTTGCTTAGGACATTTTCATAGGGAATAAGGACTCTGGGCTGAGGAAAGTATCAAAGGCAGCTTTCTCCCTGTCTGTATGAAGACTTGTAACTGTGATCTGGGTGAAGGGACACCACGACTGCTTCTTATGTCTCTAAATTCAGAGTGACGATTGCTTCTGTTTGGATGAGATGGATTACTGTAGGAGAGGGCTGCCCATTCTGAATTGTCATGTGCAGCACTGTCATCTGGAGCTAAGTCCTAAAGCCTTGAAGAGAAAGTGGGCTTAAGATGAACTCTTTTCTGTTTCCAGACAACCATTTCAGATGGCATTCTGCTCTGGGCAGGACTAATTTGAGGCTCCTTGAGGCTGTGTTTATCACAGAAGCAGTTTAAGTACTGGAATCCACTGGTAGGTTCCTTCAGAAAAGTTCAGTGTTGCCACAAAGAATCACATGAGACTTCACTCAGTAATAAGTAAATTTTTGACAGGTTCTCACGTGAGTCTAGTGGCTTCAACAGAGGGACATGCAGGTTGTGTGGGGGGAAAAAAAAAAACCTAAACCAAGAAATTGCATGTGAGGTGTCTGCAGTCCTCTGTTTCTGATCTCCAGTCTGGTTTATCAATTTAGCATGAAACTTCTTGTGAAAGAGAAAGTAAAATTATTGTTGGAATGTGCTGTCATTCCTAAATTAGAGGAATTACCTACTAGGAAAAGGCAATGATATTTTGCATTGTTGGATAGAAATTTTCTCCTGATAAGAACTATCCCCTTTTTTGTCAAGAAAACGAATATAAATGTCTTTTTTAATAGGGAAGAATGCAGCCAGGTGTATCTTAAGTAAATAATCTCACTTAAATGAGCTTATTTTGGAATATCATGGATGTTGTCACCTCTGATGTTATAAGCCTAAAAATGCCCTATTTTGAGACTAAGATTATACTAAGTATTTTTCTGGTCACATTAGAATAGGAATCCATTCTGAGGTGTTTGAGGCTGATAGCTTATATTTGTTTATCTAAAAGAATGATTATACGCTACGTAGTATACTGGCAATAATGTGTTGCCATGAGCGAGCAAAAGGGTTGTGTATAAATCCCAAAAGGATTTGCAAAACTCATCTATTCCAAACCTTAAAAAAAAAAAAAAATTCTGAATGGAAAAAGAAATTAAAAAACTTTGAACTCAGTCTAAATATAGATTCTGGCTTCTTAATCAGCAGCTTTACTTCTGTATCTTTTTACTGTGGAAAATTCTTGTTCAATGTAAAAATTTGTATAAATTCTCTTTGTATTTTCATGTGTTGTCACTGTAGACATTTCAAATATTAAAGCAAATTCTGGCTTGAAATGTCTGTAGAATCCACTTAGAGGTTTGAAAATGCTAAACTTTGGAAGGTTAACATCACAGTTTCTCTAGGGATCATAGAACAGTCTTCTGGTAAAGTTTAGTTTTTAATAATGTGTTAATGTGAAACTCTTCATGACCAATATAAATATTTCCACTTGAACATAGATTAAGTAATCCATCTAGATAAAGAAAAGCATTGGTCAAAGTACATGAAATTTTATGGTATGAATTGCTGAACTGTATTCCTTGAAATAGTTGCTATGGAAATTCTTTTTTTTTGTCGGATTTTTGTTATGTATGCAATGAGGCATTTAAATACCAGAAGAAATTACAGAGAGAGTTTGAAAAATAGAAGTAGATCGGAGGCATTTAAATACCAGAAGAAATTACAGCAACAATTTGAAAAATAGAAGTAAATCATTTAATGGAAGTATTCAGAATAATCATCGAATTCTAGGTTGCCTGGCAGTGTCCCATTCCTTTTTGCTTTATCTATTCTGTTCACAAATTGACTATAAACTTCAGTGTTAGTGGTATAATAGGTTATTTTCCAGGAAAATTTGGCTAAATAGAACAAACAAGCCGTATTAGATATTGGCTTTGTAGCTAGTGTTTTTATATCTGCCCCTCCAAAGCTAGGAAGAATAAAGTTGTTCTTGACCCAACACAAGGGGTAGGCTTTGAGGTCCAGGTCTCCCCTTGAGCTCAGTAGGACAGCAGTTGCTTCCCTGGCCTTTAAAATGAATGGATCTAGGTCAAATGTCCTCAGCAATGCGTATTTCTTCACATATAGATAATTTTCTTTCCCTGACTCAGATCTTAAAACATTATGAGCTTTCTAGACCGAAGTTAGTAAACAAAGATCTGACACTGTAATTTAACAGTGAGTGTTGTTCATATCGCTGGTTCTAAAATGTCTGATGTTGTAGCTAGGAAGAAATGTCTTCTGAGCATTGTGAAGGATTTTGTGAAATCCGTAATTCAGTTCTGCTAAGTGTATCACACACTATCAGCTTAATATTATAAAAGGGGACAAGAATGAATCAAAAGCTGCCTTCCCATTTCTTTTTCGGTATGTACAGAATTAACTTTATTTTCAAACACTTAAATGTACCATGTTCAGTGTATACTTGACTTTAAAACATACAAACAAAACCACAATTATTATAATCAGAAACTGTCAGCAGAAAGTAACAGGTCTTTGAAATACTGTGTTGATGGGAAAAGGTGATTTTACAAAAGTTCTTGAGAGCTACTGAGAGAAGAAAGATTTGAGACAAGTCATCTGATATATCAAATTTAGAAATATTCTCCAAAGGTTATTAATAAAGCAATGAGATGTGTGTACAATAGAAAGGGAATGGGAAATGGGAAAAAAATAAATGGTGGCCTTCAAAAAGACTAAAGGTTAAATCAGACTTGAGAATTTTTGATGCTTTAATCACCATGTAGTCATCACCAATCTTACATAATAGGAACTCGAATCTTTTTCTCATTGAAAGCAACAGAGAAAATTGCTAATGATTTGAATAAAACACGTTTGGAGCCCATATCATGTCTTTAAGGGAAGAAAAAAATCCCCACTCTTCTAAGATCCCTTTGTGTCTGACACACTCTTTTGATTTGCCAAGCTACTGATGAATGCTATCTTAACCTGCAGCACTCAGGGTCATAATTATAACTTAAATGTTGTAGATTGACTACAGTACCAGCAAGTATAGCCTAAAAAGAAAGCTGAAGTTATTTCAAATAATCTGAAGAATGATAAGGTATCATTTGAGACTTGACTCTCAGGTTTGTCATTAGGGTCATGATAAAAAGTCTGAAAAAAATCCAATTAAAGTCTGGTTTGTCTTTGAAATTTGTATGCTATGTAAGTAGTCAGATTTTTTGAATTTTATTTTGCCAAGGTTTTTAATGAATCTACTAAGATGGCATGGCTCAGAAGATTAATAAATTGTATGCATTGTTTCAGTTATTGCCCTTAAATTGGTCATTTATTAAATAGATGATACATTTAAAAGAATAAATATGGTTTCCAGTTTTCTGATACTTTTACATTGATTTTACTAGTGGAATGTTATCAGAAAAGTAATTGGTACTAGATTTCTTTGTTATGAAAAAAAATACTGAATGTTAGAGAAGTTGAGGTGTACAAAGGTTTAGATGTTTAGAAAGTCTTTGAAAAAAAGGTTTAGATGTTTAGAAAGCCTAAAATATAAGGAAAAGTATAATGAAAAGTGGTGCTAATACAGCCCTCCTTTAGTTTGTGGATGAATGAGGTGCTTGTCACTTCAAGTGACCAAGTCCTCTTACTTTGCGTACACCAAAATTTTATTCTAAATTTTATATATTCTATTTTCTTGTGTTATACAATACCTGTATGGCTGTATGGTTCTGAAATCATAATGCTGAACGTCTCACAATCACAAATTATTTTTTCAGTACTTTGGTGAACTGGAGGAAACACTGTATTTGTTTATTGCAAGGAAAGAGAATGGCACAGATAAGGTGGCATCTTGAAGTCACTAAAAAAATCTAAAGCTGAGGAAGAATTTGAAAGAAAATTCTGTGCCTTCTAATTCAGTTCTGTGTCAGTTACACCCCAAAGTATCTAAGATATGCTCAGAAGGAAAATTATCCATGCTGGGGCTTACTATCAAAAGGTCTCTGAGGAAATGAGAAGGTAAGTGTGAGGTGTATGTGTTGTTCTGCTAGTAACAGCTCACTCAAACTTCTGCCTTCCGTCAGGATGAAGGATCCTGGTTTGGGATGCATCTTTGCATGCAGGCACTGTAGAGTTGCATGCTGTACAGAGAATTGCCGCAATTTATTTTACTTCTATCTACAATGACTTCCATCTACGAGTATGTTGGCTTGATCTTGCTGTAGTTGCAGCCACCTCCTGTTAAGAAGGTCAGCTAATATTCTTGGCTGAAAAGTTTGGGTGTCATTGAACTGAACAGTCACAGAAAAGTGGAGTTATTTTCTTGGACGCAGTCACTACCGTTATTGCAAGATTCTGTGTTAATCAACACCATTTAGTGAATTGCTTCACTAGCATCCAAAACTGTCACTTTCTTTAGAGAACCAGGCTCATTGGTGTAATCTGCAGGATGGATACTTTATGAATGATGGTCCCAGAAGGATCTTATAAATAACTGCTGCTTCACTGGGAGGTGA
This sequence comes from Cariama cristata, assembly GCF_000690535.1. Classification (NCBI taxonomy): domain Eukaryota; kingdom Metazoa; phylum Chordata; class Aves; order Cariamiformes; family Cariamidae; genus Cariama; species Cariama cristata. The sequence continues at coordinate 59,633 of NW_009596229.1, read as the reverse complement.
TATCTGTGACTGGCATTAGTGGTATAATTCAAAGTTATGTATTAGTGTGGAGGTTCTGCAGTGAAATAAATGTTCCCGAAAGGTCAAATTGAATGTATGCAGTCAGGTCTGGCCTTGTTCCCAGATTTTATGAATGAAAACATAATATTGGGCTTGTAAAATCATACCCTTTCTCTTTTAGTGGAAAGTAGCCCCTTTTAGTGTACTTCCTTTAGAATTTGTAACTGCTTGTGTGAAAAATGAGATACTTTGCTGTGCTGTTTCCTTGGGTACAAGATTGTCTTGTGTGTGGTCCTTATTTCAGACGATTGCTTCTTTGGTGTTACATAGTGAATGCCATTATAACATTTTGGCATGACTAAGCATATGCGTATCCATGGCTGATACTGAGATTCTTTCCATCCAAAACCTTGCTCAGGTATCTCCTTGATACCTGAGTCTTAGACTTCTGTAGTTAGCAAAGGAGAACAAAAAACCCCAGCAGATATATTGGGAAAAACTAATGCATTTTGCTGCAGTACAAGAAAATGACTTGGTAGTTTCTGTAGGAGTTACACAGCATAAGGCAAAGCTGAAGTGGTTTATAATACTAGAGTCCTAAGTGAAATATATATGTATTTTTACCTTTGTTTGTTCTGCTTGTTATTTTACGAAGCTTAGCTTTTTTTTTCTCCCCTAAGACCTTTCATGAAAAATCTCAGAAATCATAATATGGCTGTCAATGGGAACTTAGCTTTTCATTTAGCTTTTCTTGAGTTGCTGGCATATTTTAACTACTTTTCCCTTCCTATTATACCTTCTAAAGTAAATAGTCATTAGAGAACTTGACTCTGTATTTTACTTATAATCAGATTTTGAGCATTTTATCATGTAGAACTACCTGAATTACCCATGGAGTCAATACCCAGGTTATAAGAAAAGTAGCTACCTACAAAATCAAGCTATGGCAACAATATGAAGACCAGTGTGCGTTCTGTGCCTGGAGGATTCCACCATGGCTGATGGAGTCATTAATCAAATATAATTCCTTATTTTCTTGATAAAGATGGGACTGTTAAGGTAGTACATCTGTCTGAAGTATGACATTTTCAAATACTCTTTGTACGTTCTGTTTTCACATGCTCTTTAACATTGATTATGCTGAA
>NW_009596229.1:51996-58457 GCF_000690535.1 Cariama cristata | reverse complement strand
GAACCGTGACAGTAAGGCAGAACACATTTCAAGATGAGATTCAAGGGGTAAGATGTAATCACCCAGCTGGCAGATAGCACTACTTGTTTTCTGGATGGGAAGTGATGATACACTTTTGGTCTGCAAATGGTAGAAATTGTCATAACTTGAGACTGTGCTTGGGCAAACATACTCATCCAACAAGCTGAACTTAGTATTGTGGTATGACCATGCAGTCAGGTGCTAGTGTTTCTGAACCACGTTGGGACCAGGCATAGATCCTATTCTGCTGGACTGAGATGTAAACCATGCTATAACTGTTCAATATTTAGTGCTTGCTACCATTTGTACAAAGGAACAAAAGGCTGGTTTCCTCCTCTCTTTCTTTCAGCCAGGTTCTTTTTGGATGTATGTTTTTTCCTTTTCTGTTTTACACCACAAGGGAAGTATAAGAGTAAGGGTTCAATAAATGGAGATTTCAGTGATTTGATGTGGAAGAATGCTATGCCTTTTACTTTGTTTTATTGAAACTGGAAGTGCCATTCAGCCTTATCTGGAAATTCCAGCCAGTGCTCTCAGGTTCGTGAGTTTTAGTATTGCATTGAGCAGAAATAATGTTGTATGTGAAACAGCACTATTGTGCCCTTCAGTTACTACATGTGAGCCTAGGGCAAATTATGTAGTCTTTCAGCTGAAGTAATGAAGACCTTGGTGATGCAAGTGGTGACAATTTAAATACTTGGTTAAATATCAGAAAGCATATATCTCTTCAAAGAACTACCAAAGTGCTCCAAAACATATATGCTTTTGTCTGGACCAGAAGATATGCAAATATTGGATTTAAAGGTAACTTGTGTAAACTGATGACCTAACACTGCTAGTAATTAGAATTTAGGTATGTGCTGGCATATGGGAAAAACTAATAAACCACTCATACCTAATGGTGCATGATAGAAAATGGTAACTTATAGGGAAATGCCTGAAGAACTCATCAGATGCTTGTAAACAGGAGCTATGATTTGGATTTTTTGGCTTTCAGTCTTCTGTATAGTTAGATGCTACAACGTTCTGTTGGATCAGCAATGTGCAGTGTTAAGCTTTCTGTGTACTACATGAAAAAATCCTGTGTAACAAATCCCATTTCAGCTTGAATTGTGTGGCTTGGCAAGTCTGAGTGAGTTAGGTCCCTGTAAGAGGTGAGATTAGAAATGGACTGTGGTGCTATCAGTTCTGGCTGGAAAACCAGTAGACACTGCAGAGCTGTAAGTGGACAGTGGGAAAGGCAGGTAATGCATGGGACCTCCCAAAACAATATCACTTTGTTAGAACTGAAATTACTTTGAAATTTTGTTGACCAGCAGTCATAGGGATTTTCTGATTTTGAATGCAAGAATAGAATCATGAGTAAAAAGATTTATATACAATTTTAAAACTGTTTTGTGTTATTTTATGTTTAAACACTTCAGTAATATTGCCATATTTGAGGAGAAGGAGTTCGAGAGTGTATAAATGCTTGGTAAATAAGTTGGTGCTCCTCCTTGTTTAACAATGAAAGGCACAAAAATGTTGACTTGTCTCTTGTATTAGAAAGTTGGCTTTGTACAGTTTTGTATTCCTATTAAAACTTATCTATATGTTATGTTCTTCTGTGGTGAATGTGGAAATTAAGAGCAACTTGTCAATTTAATCTTCTTAATTTCAGGAAGAACTATACATGCTTTTCTTTTTCTTTAACCTAGAAGGAATGACTTGAATTTCCTAGATTATTTTAAAGTACACCTACTTTTTTATTTGTTTGTTTTATATTTTGGGGGGAGGAGTAAGAATAAAGAAAAAGAGGAAATAATTCCTAAACCAACAACAATCTTTCAGCCATAGAAATATATTCATATTAGCTCACAAGAAGATAAATTAAATATTTGGTATATAACTGTAGATTTCCATGCATTTTTAGTTGTAATTTTAAGCTGTAGTTTACAAGAACGGTAGAAGATTATACTGTGGTCCTTTGAGACAGTATAATTTATGAGATGTGTTTGTAGGTAGGCAGCTGGTAAGGACAGAATATGAAAAGGAAAAAATCACAGTCATAGGGAACTGAAGTGACAAAGGAGACAATTTATGTGATTCAAACAGGACGGTGTAAAAGGTTGTTTCAGAGAGCAAGGTCAACTGTGTATGAACCTTATTCTGAAAATGTTACATTTAATTTAATTGAGTTTATTTTAATGGAACTAGAAGTAGCTGCGTCCTTACAGGGTATGGCTTTTATCTGGACAGGATAAGCTGAGCTACTTTTCACTCCTCTGTTACTTGCTGGTAAAATGAAACAGATTATCTTAAGGCATTCTAAGAGAATGGAACTATGGATGATGGATAGATAAGTCTGAATGAAAGCAAGACACAGCAGTGGTGATTAGGACATTGATTTTATCAAGAACATTTAAGAAATAGTGTTTTTTTTCTTTCTTAGGCACTTGTCTCACTGATGACAGGATCAAAATTAATTCCACAAAATAATCTCTTTTGATTTCATGCTTTCTTCTCAGGCATGAATACTGTATTTCTGAACAAAACATGTAGCATCAAAAATATTAATGAAAAAAGATAAGTTTGTGGCTCCCAATCTGAAGAGAATGGTATAGAAATTGCAAAAGGTGACATTGTAACTATAGAAGTGAAGATGAATGCTGAAGGTCTGTTCCCTTTAGGTCATCATATTCTCGGAGGCAATGCTTCTTTTGTCCTCAGATGAGTACAAATAAAAGGAAAGACTAGGACATGCTATAAATTATGCCAGCCTTCCCAAATAAATGCTATCAAGATGTCTGATACTGTGAAATATTTACCATAATGGGATTATTTCATCTTATTGATCAGACTTTGAATGTAATATTTCAGTGGCAATAGAAATAAAATGTTAAGCTTTTCCAGTATTTTAATTTTTAGCAAATACTACCTTAAATTACCCCACGTAGTTATAGATTTCAAATCTGTGTTTCTGTAGGCAAATTTTGCTACAGAGAGGTAGGCAAGATAATGGTAGATTTCTGGGATTAGCATTTTTGATCATTCAGTAATATACTGTATAACATGGCTTGAATTTTGCATATGTTAATAGGTTAGATTAATTTATGGATTTGATTAAATGTACTTTTTGTTTTGATGCGTTATATTGTTGCAAGGCTTACTGAAGATAAATCTTAGCTATGTTAATATTTTAATTTACTTTACTTACTTGCAATAAACTAGTCAAGTTATGTAGGACTTATTTTTTCTCCCAAAATTGCATCAGTGGTTACCAATCCTTGCTCAAAAGCTTCCTTATGATGCCAACTGTGTGGTGATGTTCCCAAATACATATCTAGTTCTTATACAACAAGGAATTTCTAAGTTAGGGAAGGTTCAATATTTAAATTCATGATGAACTTTTAGGGGAAGCTGAAGAAGTGGCTCTAATGGAACAACCAAAAGAACAAAATGGGTTAAGAACCAGTAAACTTCTGATGCTATTGCTCTTGGAAAGTTTTAATGTCATAGATGCTGTCACTAGCGATAACTTAAGGGAGAGAGAACAGAAGAGATAAATAAAAAGAAATGGATAGAAGAATTTATTTTGTGGTAATTTTTCTGACATTTGTACTATAGTCCTTTTTGTAACAAAGCTGGAGTTGGTAAGTTATCTGGGCGTTGCACAAGCTGTTTTTTCTTAGTAGCAGTTAAACATGTAAGCACTTTAACAGAAAGACAGAAAACAGAAATGGGAAACCTGGGGATAACTTGATAGAGTTTCACAACATGGCCTCATAGGTTATTAATTTTTTCCTCACTGTGAGAGTTTAAGAATGTTTTTTTTTTGTGCTTCAAAAATTACAACAGTAGTACCTTATTGATGTCTTTTTTATTACAGTGTATTTTATATGTTGGGAATTTTTTAGAGTTACATTGCAGAAAACAATTGCATGTACTCTTGAAACAGTTTATTAAAAAGAAATCGAGGGAGTTAATTCGGTAATAATTTTGTATTTGGAGAAAAGTAATGTCTTTTACAATGACATTTTAGTAGATGACAAATGAAAGAGAATCACAAGAGTCATCCAGAAATGAAGTGGAATATTTATTGCTAAGGCATCTATTTTGATTTGTCAGATTATAGAATCATTGAATCATAGAATGCTTTGGGTTGGAAGGGACCTTTAAAGGTCATCTAGGCCAGCCCCCTTGCAGTAAGACGGGACATCTTCAACTCGTTCAAGTTGCTCAGAGCCCTATCCAACCTGACCTTGAATGTTTCCAGGGATAGGGCATCTACCACCTATCTGGGCAACTTATTCCAGTGTTTCACTGCCTGCATCATAAAAAATTTCTTCCTTATATCTAGTCTGAAACTACCCTCTTTTAGTTTAAAACCATTACCCCTTGTCCTATCACTAGAGACCCTGGTAAAAAGTCTCTTTCTGTCTTTCTTAAAGGCCCCTTTTAGGTATTGAAAGGCCGCAATGAGGTCTCCCCGGAGCCTTCTTTTCTCCAGGCTGAACAACCCCAACTCTCTCAACTCTCTCAGCCTGCCTCCACAGGAGAGGTGCTCCAGGCCTTTGATCATCTTTGTGGCCTCCTCTGGACTTGCTCCAACAGCTCCATGTCCTTCTAGTGCTGAGGGCCCCAGAGCTGAAGGCAGTACTGCAAGGGGGTCTCAGCAGAGCGGAGCAGAAGGGCAGAATCCCCTCCCTCAACCTGCTGGCCGTGCTGCTTTGGATGCAACCCAGGATAAGGTTGGCTTTCTGGGCTGCAAGCACACATTGCTGGGTCATGTCCAGCTTTTCACCCACCAGTACCCCTAAGTCCTTCTCCTCAGGGCTGCGCTCAATCCCTTAATCCCCCAGCCTGTATTGATACCAGGGGTTGCCCTGACCCAGGTGCAGGATCTTGCCCTTGGCATTGTTGAACTCCATGAGGTCTGCAGGTGCCCACCTCTCCAGCCTGTCCAGGTCCCTCTGGATGGCATCCCATCCCTTGGGTCTGTCAGTTGTACCACTCAGCTTGGTGTTATCTGCAAACTTGCTGTGGGTGCACTCGATCCCACTCTCCATGTCATTGATGAAGATACTAAACAGTAGTGTTATATTATTTTCAAATATTGTAGTGGGATACTTCTCTATCCATGACACACAGAAATGAAAAAAAAGTTAGAAAAAGAAAGTGTTTTCTTAATAATATCTGATTTCAGAAGAGTTTGCCCTTATTATGTTAAAAGTTCCTTTCTGTGATCTAAGGAAGTAATTAAATGCTGTTAAATAGAATCCTATTTCTTGAAATGAGTTCGCTTCCTTTTGAATTTTCTCATTAGCTACTATCTTACCATTAAGTAATTGTGCAAGATCATCATGAATTAAAAGTAGTATAGGGGATTTAAACCTATATTGCTTCTTTTGAGAATGCATGCACTATTGAGGGTCCTTTGAAAGCTGGGACAAGAGAAGGGAAGAAGTGCAGAAAAAAAGGTGAATATTTGATTGAATATGACATTTTACTGTCAAAGTAAAATGATAGTAAGGAGCAGGTCAACCTGAAATGGACTAAGAAGTGCTCTTTATATTTTATTGCTGAAATGAGGCACAGGGGAGAGAAGAGGACATGTGTTATCGCTATGGACAAGACAAAGAAAAGGATCCTCGTTTGGCCTAATAAATAGATCATGTATACATCTACATGGCCTATATGTTGTCTCTGATGTGTTTTCTGTCTTTCTTGGCACCAATAGCCCGTAGAGTGTTGTCTGAACCTCCCTCTTGACTTCTGGTGGTGTGAGAGGCATTGAAAGCAGTACCACTTTATTGCTGCCTTTTAGATACCAAAGAAGAAAGTGTCACCACCAGTTCAACACTTGAGTTATTCTCTGTGCCTGTCATTCTCAGTACTGATTCCTCACTTCCAGGAACATTGTAGATCTATGATATGAAGTCATTTTCTTGAGTGCCTGTGTGCTAAACTGAATGATTCTTCTGTGCTCCTCTTTTAGTAAAAGAAGCTGCTCATGCTTGAAAGGCAAATTGGAGTTGTCATCTCTGTGTTTACCCTCACTATCTGCTGGGTTACTCGATTCCTGATCTGCCTTGTCAGGGCAGAGCTACTCGTGCTGTAATAGCTTCGCACTGTGTGCCCTGGTTATTTTGTCACACAAGAGGAAAGGAACTAGATTTATCTCACTCCAACAAGTTGGCCCAATCTTTTGCTCGCTTGAGGTTTCTTTATCTTCATGGAGATTGTCTCCAAGTTATTTGTCTGTCTACTCTGGTAGACGGTAGGCCAGGGTGTCAATAGTTTTAGACTCCATTTAATGAGGAGATGAACTGGTTCTTGCCTCGAAGTAAAAGTGTAGAGTGTAGAGAAAGCACTTGGTGATACTTTGCTGGACTACCTGCCAAGCCTGAGGCAGCCTGCAGCTCAGGGGCTTCAGGTCAATCTGTTAGGGGGTTGTTGTT
>NW_009596229.1:0-51961 GCF_000690535.1 Cariama cristata | reverse complement strand
CCCTTCCTTTCCCTTTCATGAAAGTATTGAGTTAATTTATGAGCTGATGTAAACTTCTAGCATCTGTAGTACCCTATGACAAGGAGTGCCAAAACCTTTGCTGATAATTTAATGTGTAGGTCTTTTATTTAGCACTTTCTTTATTTCTTTTTCATTGAAGAAGACAAAAGCAAAAGATTGTTTCACTTTATGCGTGATGCTTCAGGTTTTGTTGGCTATATTGTATTCCTACTCACTCTTTTCTTCTGTGTAATGAAGATTTTTAATCTGTTTAGTTATTTCTTGAAGTCCTTGATCATCCTTCTTACCACTGTATTTCTCAGTTCTGCAATATTCATTGTAGAAAACTGATGGCCAAATAATATTCATAGTATGGATTTATAATGGCATAATGGTGTTTTCTGTTCTATTCTCTTTCAGAATAATTCCTCACTTTATTTTCGATTGCTATTCTGTGTTAAGCTGGCATTTACATAAAACTATTATAATTCACAGTTTGCATTCATGGGTATTTATAACCAATTCAGGGTACATCATTATGTATGTAATCAGGATCCTGGTCCTTTTTCCTGGTTTTTATCACTTTACATTTATCGAAGTTAAATTTCATCTATTTTTTTCATAACCATTTTAAGTACTTCAGAGCAATTCTGCTCTGTGGGTCTTGTCTGGTTGGAAGGAAGGAAAAAGGGAGAAACAGCTAAATCATTGGATTATGTGGGTTGGCATTTTGCACTTCAGTAGACGTTGTATTCAGTCCTGAGATCAGTTAATTTATTGTCAGTAACTAGGCTTCTCAGAAACAGAAGAGGAGGGGGAAAGGACATGAAAGTAAATGAAAATAATGAAGCTTTGACTATCTGTAGTTTCTTCGAATTATGAGGGTACGGTGGATCAGTGTGAGATACAGAAGCAGGTCTAGAACCTGTAGCATTACCAGAAACTTGATGCCTTCTTAAGAAGTAATGAATAGACCCAAGAAGATGTGTCATAACAATGTTGGAAATGGGCTTTTTCAGTCTCTCAAAGACATAGTAAAATACGTTGCTACCCAACAAGCCTCCACAAAGTGCTAGACCTGAGAAAAAGACCAAAGGAAAAGATGTACCCTGGAAGGACACAGTAGAAATGAGATACAATTGTTCATAAATCCCTTTCATTTTGGTTCTCTCTTTCTGAATTTTCTTTATTGTAATGGCCAAGCTGTGTTCTGATAAAATCTAGGTTTACTAATTCAAAGCCTTTGTAGTATTTTTGGTTCACTTAATTGAAAGAAAAGCTACGAGTAGATCTAGCTCAAAGTAGTGGTTGATGTAGGGCCTAATTACAGTCACAGTGATGAATATGAGAAATTCTCTCAATCTGTTAGCAATTGCAGATGTAGTCTAGACTGGCCACTAATTTTATTGAAACTCTTTTGTGTTTACTTGTGGTCATATCGTAGGTATCAGCAGCTAATTTTAAAAAGAGATTTTTCTAAAGATTTCTAGAACAGTGACTGTAGAAGTTCTACCTAGTATAGATACTGTGTCCATATGTATGACAATTGACTGACGAAAACTAGAAAATTGCAAATTTGGTTTGCCAATATGTGTGTTTCTTTTTCCATATTTCAAATGTTGGTTAATAACATAAGTCTGAGGAAATAATGGGTTTTGAAAATATGATTTTAGGCCTTTGAAAAGCACAATATTATTGAAAGACCATTTATGTTCCACAGGTGTTGCAGGTAATGTTGGCTTGGACTCCAAATTAATGCTAAGAGGACAACACAATTACGTTTCAGCCGAAAAGGAATGAATAAGTAATGAAATGTATGAATAGGGAAATAATAGAAGTAGTAGACTCATTTATCCTTGGGACGATTGGTTCCTTCAAGGATGAGGTGGGGAAAAAAATGTTTAGCTATGAGTACTACACAGAAAGCAAAAAATATGGACTGATGATAATATTTTATATATCATGTTGCAAATCAGAGTATTAATAGAATTGCTCAGTAACCTAGAAGCAGCCACATCTAGTCTGCTTTCAGACATTAGAAAGCTGGAGCTACAGTGATAAGAATTATTTTTAAAAAGTATGGCACAGTGGAATTATGTGAAAACAAATAGGGAATTTAAAGAGTGGGATGTAAACATGTAGTAAAAACCAACTGAACAACAGCAACAAAATAGCCACAGGGGACAAGCTTAGAGTGCTTTGTACATAGCAGCAGAACAAGTGATAGGATGCTATGGATTAGTGAGAGCAGGAGAATCACCTATTGACTAGATATTTGAATACATGATACAAAACAAAAACCTACTCAGGCTTAAAGAATGAGCATGCCATGATCAGGGACAAATGGTGATCTTGGATACCTTCCATGCCTGTGCAATGAAGAGAAACAATGATGACACTTGCTGCTATTGAATTATCTTCTTCATTTTCTTTAATTCTACTATGAGGACACTACTAAAACCCAAGAACATTCATGCATCATTGTGATGGCTGGCAACGTACACTGAAGTTATTAAAGACATGAGTGTGAGCCAAATAAATTCGCTGTCTTGAAAACTGGCTTTTTTTCATAGTAAGATATAAAGAAGGAAACTTTCAAATCGTGGTATGGTTAGGAAATTAGCTACAATGGTAGTAACTTTTTATGCTACTGCTGTGTATGTATAATGTAAATATCAGCTGTCACTAGATTGTTAACAATCTTTCCATCTCTTGCTTCTGTAAGTAATCCCTTTAGCTAAAAATGGAGAAACATTGCTTAAAAGAAACAAACCCCAATGTATTCATTCTTCACATCAAATAATTTTTGGTATTTTATGTGTAGTTTTAAAGGAATAGTGTATTGTACCAGTCAGTACCATGGAGCATAAATCTCTCTGTCACTGGGCTGTCTGACCTGTACTGGCACATTTGTAATTAGCGGGAACTCTTAAATCTATATGCTTCTTATCTTAATGGAAAGTAGTGTTGTAGATTGTATATAGTGTTCACTGCTAGAGTTCAGGGGTTCTGGAATTCAGTTCGATAAAAGCTGAATTTAGTTATTGCTGGAGCGTGTGAATTGGCTCTCTGGAAACCTGGTTATTTGTTGGGTCTGACAAAATGACCTCCATGAGTGTACAGAATTTTCTGTAATGAAGCCAGATGCCATCCTTTGCTTTTGTTTTGTCGAGTTTTTTTTATGTCTTGTGATGCATTTGAGGTTAAGTCGCAAGATTGTCCGAGTGCAATGCAGTAATAGTTTTATATTTTGATTGAACCAAGCATTCCCTCTACAAAACTTTAAGGAATGTGTTTTCACACACTGACAGAATAGCATGCTGGAAGGAAGAGGTGCGATTAGTGTAATCACCTGCATAACATGCACTGTATCTTTTAATGAAGTCAGTCCTGTTTAAAGTAATCCTTACCTCTGAGGCAGTGAAGCTCTGAATTTAAAATAAGCAGTGATGGAAAATCCATCTCAGGTCCTTGTAAATTGTTCCTCATAAATATTATCCCTATTTGAAAGTATTTTATAAACTATTTATTTCTATTAAGAGCTTGTTTGTTTTAGCTTTCACTCACTGGATTTTAATATACCTTGGTCCGGATTGAGGAGTCTGTTACAATAATTTTTTATTTTTTATTTTTATGATCTCTAAAGTTCTCTTAATTAAAAATCTATAAATCTATGATACCAACAGTAATTTTGTAACCCTTGTGTAATACTTTTGTTAACAGATTCAAGTGCCTTATTTTGTGAGAGGTTAATGTTGAATTGACAGCCTTATTCTGAGATTGCTCTGTCTTCAAATTTTAAGCAAAAGCACAAGGTTTTTTTCCTACTTTTCTCTAATGTCTTCAGTACTCCATGTGTTAAGGAAAAATAAGGAAAAATAAAAATTAGTCCAAACATATAATAGATTAAAGAGAGAGGACACGTATTAGGAGGTCTGATCTCTCTCCTTACATTACATTTTTCCAAAGTTGTTTATAGCTTTTGGGAGAAACAGCTACTTGTTGAGTTTTTTTTTTAACAGTTATCTTCATTAAGCTTGTCATCTGCACTGTTATGGCTTTGGATGTCATCTTTTACATTGGAAATTGTATGTGTTCTCTGATTGTCTGCATTATTTCTTTTTGAAGAAAGGACAGTTCTGAATAGGAAACACAGACCTTTATTATCTTTAATTAAATTAATTCATTTGAGAATATAATGTCAATGTGATTCTTATGCCTCATTGTAATTCATTGTTTCCAAACTAACAAAACTACAACAAATCCTGTGAACACACAGCTAGGGAAGATAAAAGTTGATGGATATAGTTATGGATGGCTATTTATGCGTTGTGCTTTATTTCAAACATCCATCAGCGGAAGAATAACATCAGGAAAAAATTCAGTAATGAGAGATCAAGCAGAATTAAGCAATTTAGTTCTTACTCTTAAAATTTATTTCCGTCATTACAGATTTTTACTTTGTCCTTTTTTTGGATTAGTGGAACAGTGGTAAATAATTACAGAATGATACTTGTGACTTCTGTCAGAATACGAGGCCTATTCTGAATGTGTTTACTAGGGACAGAGGAACTTTCTTTAACATGTTTAAAGAAAGAGCAGATTCAATGAACACTAGGTTAGATGATAAATTTCTCTAAGATTTTTAGGAATTTCTTAGAGGCAGTTGATGAATGATTTGACAAATGCAGATACCAGTAACAAGGCAATGTGTGCATCTAGAAGTTGGTGGGAATGTTCAGAAAGGTTATTAATGGCCCTTAATATTAATTGCTGAGGAAAATGTCAACTGTGTTCCCACAGGGCTTTATTTGAAAACAATCCTGTTTAATGTGTTAATTATGGAGTTGAAACAGCTCCTTCTCCGTAGTATGGAAGCTTGTAGACTTTACAAGGGCAAGGGGAGACTGTTGTCATCCAGTATGTCACAGTGAAATTGTACAAGCTTTGGGCTGGTTGTATCTGTAGTTCAGATAACTAAAAGATTCTGTTCAGTGCAGGAAAATAGTGTTGCATCTGTAGGAACAAGAGCAAAAACCTCTTAATTAAAATAATTAATAGATAATTTAAAACTTAATGAAGGAGAAACATGCGTAGAGATGATACTAGCAGTATGGCTATTGTAGTGAAACTAGCAGGGAAATGGTCTCCTTAAAAAGCAAAGCAAACTAAAAAAGTGCAAAAAACCCTAAAGCTTTAACTCTCCATTGGAAAAAAAAAGTAAATTGTTTCATTTGAAGGTAGCAATGGTTGATCTTTTGGAATAAAGAGATCTCTTTCAGAGAAATGAAGAAAAGCTGCAGGGAAATACAGAGGTAAGGTTAATTGTAGCTTCCAAGTATGAGGAATTGTAATAGGATACTTTCAGTGAAAGGATGACCCCTACACGCAGTAGCAGAATCTTGCAAAGTCATGGTTAGAGCCAAGTTCAAAAATGTTCTTGAAGAACTACTGGAAATTGAGTTGCAAATTCTGTGTTGCAAGGGGAACAAGCATGTGTTAGTTTAAACCAAAAATGCTTAATACTTCTCTGCGTTCCTAAAATGTATGCTGGTATTACTAATGCCAGTTTAATACAGTTAATACAAATAACAAAAGGTTAAATAGATTTAGTGAATAAATGTTGTGTGTTTTGTTTTTTTTTTTTTTTTTTGTTCTGCAAGACATGAGATTAATGTTTTCCTAAGAGGGAAGAAAATCTGAAAAAAGTTTTTAAAAGTTATGGTTTTATTACTAAAAAGGAGGGTCATTTATGTAAATTGATCACGTCTACAGTAATCTAAATGTCTTTTACAGATATTACTTTATATAGAAATTTGCAGTCATTTTCGGGGAAATATGATGGAGAGAGAATGCAGAGCATAGGATCTGCACCAAATACCTGATTTAAAATCGTTTGGTTTTCCTGGACTTGCAACGTGACCCTGCAAGAACCAGCATCCCAGCAGCAGTGAGCTCAGAATCTTTGATCACATCCAGAACTCTGTCAGAAGACTTTTATTAGGAGGCACTGAAGAGCAGTGTGAATATAGAGTGATTTGTGAAAAAATCTTCGGTTGTACTTGGCAATCTCTTGCTGCGGCTTGGGCTCCCTTTTGGTACGGGGTCCTCAAAATCTTCAATTTCACTAAGCATTTTAAGAAACGACCCTACCTCAACAGTAAAAGTTTAGTGGACAAAAGCATGTTCTTATGAATAATATAAGATAAATTATTTGAATATAGGAATTTTTTGTATGGCTTTTTCATTTAAGCAACTCTTCTTGGAGTAGATTACCTTTCACATCATGCATGTTAGAGCAAACAAATGTGGATCTCCCCATATTTTTCATCCTTCCTACAGATAGCCCTCCCCAGATCACCAGGTTACTCATGGAGAACCAACCATTAGATTTTTTCGGTGTTTTAGCCTAAACTCCACCTGAGAGTTGAATTCATAGTCCAGCTTCTTGTCCCGGTGTCCAGAGATTGTCCTCAGATTCATATTATGGTTTGTCTAAACCTTCTGAAATGACACTCTGAGGGACTGGATGCAGCCTGAAGGTGTGCTGGACCAAACGGGATGTAGGTTTATACAACCACTGCCATGTTGTGGTACCATGTTCCTCAGGAGCAACTCAGGCAATACGGATGTGAGAACCCGAACAGGTAGTCAGTCTAGATGTAGATGTGTCAGCTTTTAAAGTAGAATTATTTTCCTAAGCCATATAGTAGATAAAAACAATTTGGACGTTGCATACAACTAGGCTTTGCACAGAATTCTGAGGCGTATTACACTGCTTTTAGTTAAAGGAGAAGAGGAAGCAGGTCGTGCAGGTGGGTGTAGATGGAGCCTTTCTGTTACGCTGGCCCTTACACTGCAGTGTGCACCTTCCCTGTGAGTTCTTCATGGCCTCTTTGATTTCTGAAAGCAATTTTCCCTTCCGGCTCAGTCAGATCTTGGTGTAGGCAGTTGCCTCGAAGACTGAGCTGGTTAATGTGACTGAAAAGTGTGAATGACTCGGCCATTGCCTTTTTATAGCTTTCCTGTTTCTGTGTCAGGGCACTGCATGGTCACCGTCCCACCGACTTTGTTACCAAGGTAATCCTCCCCTAGTCAAGCCCTTTTACCTCCTTACTTATTGGTTTATTGGCTAGAAGTCTGAGTCTGCATAATGGGCTGCTTCCATTTAGAACGTCGTTTTGTAGAGGCCAGACCGGAATCTCAACCCAATGTGGAGGTGGAGGGTTAGCATAAGGGGAGAGGGCTGTGAATCCAAAAGGAAGTTGAGAGCTTAGAAAAGCTCAAATTAAAAATTCTCTGCATGGTTAAGCTTGGGAGTGGGGCCTAAAGGTTTATTTTGGCTTGATTTTTTTCTGTGTAAGTTTTAGGAAAGAAAAGAGAAGAGTCACATTTATGCAACAGAATAAGTATGTCAAAAACTTGTGGTTCAAACATGCGGAGACAGATATTTCTCCAAACCATCCTGTTTTTTTGGTTTTTTTCCTTCCTTTCTTCTTTCTCATTTTTTTTTTAAACAAGGTGGTGAGAACTGCTCATGTCAACTCTGATCATTTCAACCAGATCTGCTGAAGGCTGTACTGGGCTGTCATTGACTGATGATAGGTGGTTTTATCTGTAGAAAGGGATGTTTTCTATTCCCTTTTCCATTGCTGTTTTACTCCTCATTGTTAGTCTCTTAGCATTTTCCCTTTATTTCCCTTCTTTGCAATTGTTATGCACTCATTCTTCCTGTGTCCTTCTGTCTCTACTTGTACTCTTGTATCAGTAGAGGCAGAGAATAGGATTGAGAGTAGTGTTGGAAACCAGGCTCCCTTGAGTATCAGAGCTCTTGCAACGGCACTTTACGGTGCTCGGGACTGATCACAAGGAACATCTGCTCAATACTGCAGATAAATGTCAGGTAACAGCAGAATCTCAGCTATATATACCACCAGGTATCACTGCAGTCCTCTGCTAGCTGGATCAGCCAAGTGGTGGCGTTTCTAGTGCTGTGTGCGTTGCTAGTATTTCTAACGTCTGAGATGGTTTGTCCTGTGCTGTAGCCTACCCTGTGCCCGTACAAGGTAATTCAGAGCCAGCTTGTGCATCTCTAAGGTCATGCTGTTACGCTCCGTAGGCATGCTCAAGGATATAACATTCAAGTATTAGATTTCAAGCTCTCAGTGAAGCACATAAATGTATCTCTGAAATCAGTCAGAATATTTCTGTATCTGTCTCAAGATTGTGTATCCTACTGTAAGGCATTCCATATTCTTCACATAAGTCTGTCTCTGTGTAGAGAGGTGTTTGTTTTGACATGGTTCTCAAGCTAAGGATGCAAAGCAAGAAAGCGCAGGCTGTCGTTCGGTTTCTCTGTCGTCTTAAACCAGTTTGTGTCCGTGCTGCTGTCGAAGAGGCAGTCCTGTCCTCCCCTTCACCTCTGCTGCCGTATTTGGAGCTTTGTTTGTTACTGGTGCTGTCATGCACGTGGCTCTGAAGTCAGGCAGGGAACTGAAAACTCGTTTTTCTTCCTTAGGATTAGTTAAGTGTTCAACTGGGTTATGTTCTTGGTGGAATTCGTAGCACTGTTACAAAGTGCAAAGGATAGAAACGTGCAGGAAGAGCTGAACTGACCTCTCCACTGTGGAAGATCAGGCTGGTTTAAGGCGTGTGTGGAAGTGCCCCGTTAGTCTGGGCATGGGAACTGTAAGCTAAGATGGTAATTCATGTGAGACAATCATTTGTAAAGCTTAATATTTTTTTTAATAGTCAAAAAGTATTAGGGCTATTATAAATTTAATATTTGGAAATGAGGGTTAAAGCATTATTTTGCCTTTTACCTCCTCTCAACTTACTGACTTACTACTTTGGTGGACATCTTACTTTCTCACCAATGAAGATAATTTTTTGCCTTCCAGTAGCAAATATACTGCTGGAAGTAGACTTGTGCTGCCAGTATTGCCACTGTAGTATTGCCACCAGATTAATCCTACAGATTTGCTATGAATCAGGTAGAACTGGTTTTTACTTTATTCAGTATAAAAAGTTTAGCATCTGTCTTTCATGTCTGCAGTGTTCTGCATTGCAGATGTGAACTGGACTAACAACTGGAGGCCTGTTCTAGGCTGCCAATGTTTGTATTTCTAAAAAATTATCAGTTTGCTTCAGCAAATGTTGCTTTTGCTCATGTAGAGTTAAAATATTTTTATGGTGGCATTTAAGTTGCAGCACAGAAATGAGATCCACTGTCACTTATGAGCAGTTTTTGACCATCAGAATGCACATCGGTGTAAGTTACTAGGAAAGCGGATCTATTGTACAGGAAAACAATCTGTTGTAGTGTGATAGACAAAGAAGTAATTTCACATGCGGAATTTTTAGGTTTTGTAGAAGGTTTAAAAAAGTAAAATTCTGCCGTGTGAAAAGGTTGGTGATAAGGTTGGTTGTAGGATTAGATTTTTGGTGACTGTTATGTTAGTGAAGAATTCCTCTGACATGGAATTTGGCTCTAATATAGGAATCCACTCTAATGATTTGTTGACTAAACTAAATACTTATTTTCTTTACAGATAGGCTTTGAAGACAGACTGCTTAAACAAATGTTCACATTGAACGGTAGTTACTGGACTGGGTAGAGACATTTCTGTATTGCTGTATTTAGGAAAAAATAAAAGCTTAAAACAAGATACAGACACATATTTTGGCACATGCTCAAGGAAGAAAAAGCACAGTTAGGCAATAGAATTCCTTCAATGTATTCTTGAAAAAGTGTGGAGCTCGTTTTAGGATTAGGACTGCAATCATCTGTATGCTTCTTTAACAATATTATTACAGTTATTAACAGACTTTCCTTATTTAATAATATAAAATTTCAAGTTCAGACTTATTATCAACTGGCAGAGCGTGATTATTATATGTGAACAACAGAGATTAAGTTTCACTGAAACTTTCTGCTAAAAATATTTTCTTAACTCTGCAGTCATAAAAACACCATGTGAATTTTAATTCAATGAGATTTACCCCAAAGAACAATCAGTACATGTTTCTAAACATGTTTCTTTCCAACAAAGGTTGGAACTCAGATGAGAAACCTAATTTCACATTTTGAAGAAAGAATGGATTGTTTTCCAAGTATGTTGCTGAGTATTTAAAACATGACAATAAGTTGGAAACCCTGGGGGAAAGCAAAAAAATTAAGCTACTTAAGAAAATAGTGGATATTGGTCTAGTCTAGTAGGTAATAGGAAAGGAGATCTCCTTT
Source organism: Cariama cristata (assembly GCF_000690535.1). NCBI lineage: Eukaryota > Metazoa > Chordata > Aves > Cariamiformes > Cariamidae > Cariama > Cariama cristata. The sequence continues at coordinate 41,718 of NW_009596229.1, read as the reverse complement.
ACTTATGGCTACTACTGTTTTCTTCTATCTATCATAATACACTTTTATCTTTATATGAAAAATGTTATGGGATGCCATTATCTTCTGCTTACACAGGTTATCTTCCTCACAGGCACTGCACAACGCCAAGCCAGGTCTAAGCTATGAAGCAATTTATGTTTTCAGTGAAGTACTTAAAGCTAATTTTTTGTGGAATATTTGATCAAATAGACATAAGATATGGTTAGCATCCTGTCCTTTATCCAACTGAACAGTCTGTGTTCTGTTCAGTCTAGGAAGATCGTTGTAGAAATGGCACGGAAGAAATACTCCATCTATTCATATACATACGCTTGGCCAGGTAACTTCTTTTTAGGCTTTTGTCATTTAAAATTGCTATTGTGACAGCAGCTGGAGAAATGTCGAGGAAAATGCACTAATTTGACTTTTTAATTTTACTTATTTGCTTTTGTGGGGTAGGTTTTACTGCAAATGAAAAACTTTCTTATAGGTTTTTAATAAGACTTTTTCTTTTATGTGTCCTTTTTGTAGTTGAAAGCATTGCTTACCCTTTCATATTGAATTTTGAAGGGTATTTTTTCTATTTCTTAGTGAAGGTTGAAACTGAGGCAGTATTCTGACTGAAACAACTGATCACCATGTTATCTTTTGTCACCTGTGATTGCCATCCACTGAATTGAGTTTGCTTTTGTAGGCTTTGGACTGTGTTACAGCTTTGAATATATTTTTCTGTAATGAGAGGTGTATGTTTGAGTACCTGTGTTAATAGTTAGTGACAAAAAAGCATGCTTATTAAAAAGAAAATGTATTTGATCATAAGTATCATAACTCATAAATTATTGACTAGAATAATTGTCTACTTAAAACTTACTTTTTGAATACAGAGGCCAACTGGAGTAGCAACCACCTTTATATAAAAAAGAAGCAGGTTCTGAAAGACAATTAGGCATTGTCTGTTGGAAAAATGAGGATAGCTCTCACATTAACCATGTTTGCAGCAACTAGAAACTGTCTCATAGTTTTCTTTAATCACATATATGGGTGTTTTCAGCATTGTAAAACATGAAGCCTATGATTTTTTGCAGAGGAGTGGAAACTGAATAATAACAATCATAGAATCATAGAATCATTATGGTTGGAAGAGACCTCAAAGATCATCAAGACCAACTGTATACCTGATGCCACCATGCCCGCTAAAATTTTAGCACACACTAGATATTATCAGATAATTCTGCTACCAAATGTTTGCAAATGAGAGGAGGCTGAGGGCTGTTTTCATATGTGATATATAAATACATTGATTAGGGAGTTCTGATATGCCTCTCCTTTTAAGCAAGTATTTTAAGCAAGTATTCGGGTATATGGTTGGACTTGATGATCTTTGAGGTCTCTTCCAACCATAATGATTCTATGATTTGAAGTTGCCTGCTAGTAACACAGTGAAAATCTTTTGCGGACTGTGAGTGAATTTTGCTTAGACTTACCAGCCTGTTAATTTTGAGTGATAGTAATTAGTCAAGACATTCTCCTGAATAAAGCAGTAGAACTTATTTTGTATATGCTAGATAATGTTGCTAAGTACTGATTACGTACCTTATTGAATTAAGCTTTATGAAGTGGATTGTTATTCAAGGAGCAATAGCTGAACTTCTTTTGAAATTTTTTTTCTGATTTTTTTTTTTTTTAAATTACTGACATTATCTTGTCAGTTGAACACCACTTTCTGGAGAAAATAATTTTAAACGTTTGGGATATTATATACAAAGGGCTTGATTTGGTTCTCACTTGCATCCTGCTAGAGTTCTCATGTTGTTCTAGGTATATGGGACTTTTAATTTTTTATTTTAATTTTAAAATAAAGGGAAATATTTAAATCATAATTATTTAAAATGAACTTTTTTCCATCAAATTTTTGTGTTTGTCTTTTTTTTTTTTAATGCACAAGTTAGTTTACATGTGGCATTGCTTGTCACCAAATACTTACACCTTTTTCCAGCTCAATGAATTGCAGTGTATGTCTCTTACAACCTGACAGCTGGATTTTTCTGTCTAAGGAATTTCAAAAATGAAGTCAACTGTCTTGCAAATTTCATGAAAACCTGAAATGACAAATAAAATGACAGCAACTTGCTGTTACCTTTGTGCCTTTGTTTTAGGCCTTGTTTAAACTTTTAAGCCTAAGATGGTCTGGAGAATCCTTTTTGTTTTTCAATGAGTACTACCATTTCCGGTGCAAAATTAAGAAATCCTGAATACTGTGGGGAAGTTTTACTCAAAAAGATGAACAGGTTTGTTGAATTTGTTGTATTCCGTGTGTTGGTGGGTTGACCTTGAATGGCTACCAAGTGCCCACCAAGCTGCTCTTTCACTCCACATTGTCAATAGGACAGAGGGAGAAAATAGGATGAAAACCTCATAGGTGGAGATAAGGACAGGGCCATCATTTACCAATTACCGTCATGGGCAAAACAGACTTGACTTGGGGAAAATTATTTTAATTAGCAATAAATTAAATTAGAGTTGGATTGTGAGGAAAAGAAGACAAAATCTAAGGACCTTCCCTCGCCCTCACTTTTTTCCCAGTCTCAACTTCATTCATTCCCTCCTGACTCTTCTACTGCCTTGCCTCTCCCACTCTGAGCGGCACAGGGTGGGATGGGGAATGGGGTTTACAGTCAATTCATAACGCTTCATCTCTGCCGTTCCTTCCTTATACTTTTGCCCTGCTCCAGTGTGGATCCTCTCTGTGGACTACGGTCCTTCAGGATGAACCTGCTCCTGCATGTGGTCTCCATGGGATACAGTTCCTTCAGGACATATCTATCTGTGGTGGTGTTGGGTTCTCCATGGCCTGCAGTAATATCTGCTCCAATGTGGTCCTCTATCTGCTGCAGGGAAATACCTCCTTCACCATGGTCTTCTCCACGGGCTGCAGGGGAATCTCTGCTCCAGTGCCCAGAGCACTTCCTTTCTCATCTTCTTCTCTGACTTTGGGGTTTATGGGATTGTTTCTCACACTTTCTTTACCTCACTCTTCACACTGCCAGATGGTGTTTTGTCCTTTCTTAAATGTGTTTTCCCAGAGGTGTCACCAGCCTTGCTGATGGGCTCAGCTGTGACTTGTGGTGCGTCAATGATGTGTCCAGCATGGGGCAACCCCTGACCTCTTCTCACAGAGCCCACCTTGCAGCCCCCACTGCCCCCCGAAACCTTTCCTTGTTCAGCCAATATAACATGTATGCAGCATGGTAGGCTATCTATTCTTAAGCAGTATAGGAGAGAAAAAATTTCTGAGTATGAATGTTTAAGCATTCAGTGGATTTGGCAGTGGTGCACCTGGGAGTTCTCGGGAGTAGAGGAACACTAGCAAGATTATGGAGAAGTATTTTATATGTGAACAGGAACAATATATATGCTATTCTCTAAATAAATTATATGCAGTATTTGGTTATTACACTAATAATTTTCATGGATGTTGTGTAATTTTGTCTATTCTAGGGAGTATGACTTCTGCAACGTCACCTATCATTTTGAAATGGGACCCCAAAAGTTTGGAAATCAGGACTCTCACAGTAGAGAGGCTATTGGAGCCACTCGTTACCCAGGCAAGTATCTTTGATTTGTTTTGCTTCTTCCTTTAGCCTGATGCTATATTTACTCATTTTGTGTAATCGTCTTAATAATCTTTGATGATAAAAACTTGAACAGTTTTTGTTCATGATCACTAGTGGAAGGCTGTGTTCAAACATGTTTAGAAGTTTGTATTCTAAATAATTTATAGTCTCAAAGTATGAGCCGGAATACAGTAGCAACAGCGATTTACCTGTGTTTGCCTTTTTTAAAAGCAGTTTAGAAATTTATGACACAACCAATTTAAGACAGAGATCTGACTGAGCACATACTCTTGGTTTGGTATTATACCATGTAAGACAGGTTCACATTAAAAACAAGCAAAACCAACCAACCAGATTAAAGAAACTATTAAAACCTGTTTCATTTCATGCTGCAATTGGTTAGGAGTGTATGCTTTCAACTGAGTAAAATCTGCTAACAGAAGCTGAAACATTTGTCCAATGGTCTAAAAAGAGCAAGGTGAAAGTGATGCTAGGTAACACGTATAATGTGTACATTAATGTTATCCAGCTTTTAACCAACTAAACCAGTTTCTTTATTGTCAGAGAAAATGTATATCTATCTGTGCACATCACGTTTTCTGTGTCTACAAATTTACATGAACTGTGAGTGCATGCACAGGGGCAGGAGCTGTGAGAGAAATACGGCAGTAGACATCAAACTTCTGTCACCGTCAGTGTGATTTGCTGAGTCTGTGGCCTGGTGCCTTTCTGTTCCTGAGTTGCTATTAATAATGGGAAGCTGCTTACATAATTTTATTCCAGTAAGCTTCAAGATGGGAAACTCTGTAATTTAAAATACACACAAAAGTAGTTTTTCTTCTAGGAATGCTCATTCTATTAAAAATGAATGCCAGCTAATCCCATCTGTCCATCCACCTGTTACTAACTATTTTCTCATAGACATTGTGGATCTTGAGATTGGTCTGCTGGATAGAAATGTAGGCCATCTTTTGAGTGTGAAACCAAACTTGATGGTTTTTGTTTTCAGAATCAAACAGAGTTAAAATATAAATTGCTACTTCTTTAATTCTCCAAAAATGATGTCTCTGTATGATTCCTATGCCCCTTACAGTGAGTAATTTTCCAAAGAAATTACACCTATTTTTATTCATTTGTTTTTGAAAAAAATTACATTATCTTTCTATAAATTATTCTGGATCTGAAAGTCTCTAACAATGTACACAATTTTACAGACTCAAAGGAAAAGAGATATATGTTTCATTTCACATAGCTGTTGATAACATGGTAATTAATGCTTATTATAAACCTTGTTAATTTTGATATGGAAGATGGACTAAAATCGCTAATTCATTTTGATACCAACTGAAAATGAGGTTATGAGCTCTCTGTTATTCTGATCCTGGTGTTGGCATAGGAAGTGAAAGTACTGTGAACCATGATCTGTTGTGAAAAGAGCAAATTACTGACTCTTCTTTGAGTGAATTTCCTGTTCTCATTTCACTTTGTTTTGTTTTCCAACACCTTTCCCAGAAAGGAGAATACATCAGCTGAGAAGTGAAAGTACCATTGTAGTTTCATAGTTCTTCAAGTTGCTTGGGTTAACTTTTGATTTAGCTAGATTTATGTTTGATAGCATGCCTCAGCAAATGTAAATAAAGAAATTACAAGTTGAACTACAGGGCATGGATTTCTTCAATGGTGGAAACTAAGGTGCCTGAAAGCCTTATCTTTGTATTTTGATGAGAGTCAATGTATTTCTCTTTTAGCAGTATGTCAAGAAGACTAAAGAAAATAAAGTGCAGTCAAGACAGGGGTAGAGAAATGTTGGGCTATTGTTTTAATCAACATTTATGAAAATTTCCATTATGATTTCTTCATTTCATAGGTTTCTAGTTAGTATGGGCATATAAAAACACCTTTTTGAACATCTAATTGATTTTCTTGTATTGGAGAAATAAGTAGTTTTACTTATTTTCCTCTACTTTGTATCCAATAAACTACGTTTGACTAAACCGTGCTTTTGTGAGCCTCACAAACATGATCATGAAAGCTTCAAGAGATGAGAAATGTACTACCTTCAGATTGTGTTTATCTGTTGCATTTTTAGCTCAAGTTATTCAGCTGCTCTTTCTGTTTTTCTCAGATAAGTTAACGATCATCCCAGTTTAAAGGCTTTTCTTTTTTTCTGCTTAAAATTGCATATACAGTCTGGTCAAGTCAAGAATAGTATCTTGTTTACCTCTGTTTGGGCTTAGATTGCAATCTGCCTATGCAGTGACAACCTCCACAAGATACCATGTGCACATTCCACATAGAAAGATTTGGATCTCCTTAAAAAGTTTCAAAGCACTTTCCTTCCTAAAGTGAACATCTAATTTGAAAGTTTATCTTGGCAAATAAATAAATACATAAACATTTAATCTCCATTCAATTTGAACTCTAAGGTCCACTGTAGATTCATAAGAGCTGCTTAACACAGAAATCAGAGATGTGAAGTTCTTCCATAAGTCATTTAAAATAGGTCACTGGATAGAAGAGAGGGATTTAATGGTCATAAAATGTAACACAACTGTGCTGCACAAATTTCTGAGCAACCTGATTTGACTTTGCAGGCAGCTCTACTTTGACCAGCAGTTTGGAGTAGATGACATCCTGAGGTCCTGTACAGCCAAAATTTGTCTGATTCTGTGATTTTTAGCACCACCAAGACAAATCCATGTTTTATTTTGGCATTCACACTTGAATATTTAGAGTACCCTCTTGTTCTCCAAGCTGTGTATGATTTTGGAGAACGCTTGAAAAACCAGAAACAGTTGTACACAAGTCTTTGGGCTCCAAAAATGCTAATCAAGCCTTTTGTATCTGTGTATGTGTGCGTGTGGGGGGTTTAGGCTCTGAACTCAGTGTGTATATATAGGCACATGACTGACAGATTTTCAAATAGTGGCACATCCACTGGTTTCTACTGAAATTTTGGGGAGTAATACAGAAATGTGATGTGGATTTGAAAAAGAACACCTCAGTGAGTCAGGAGAATGGTACCTTAAAACTGAATTTTAGACAAGTTTGTTAGTGTTCCAGATGAGAAAATATGGATAACCTATGAATTGATTTAGAATAAATTATAGGACAGGAAGTTTGAGCTGGAGGGGGAAAAAAAAATAAATCCATTAACTGATCATGAGAACACATTAGAAAAGACAGAATTGCATTTATTCTAGGAAGCCCTGAACTAGCAAACTAATTAAACCTTTGTATAGCTGTCAAAGATGTAAGAGTATGGAGGCTGCGGGGGTACCTGTTTTCCCAGTGCTTGTTGTCATGTTTAAGAAGTAACAGATATGTCCTGCCACATGTCTATTATCACATTACCATTATTGAGATTTTGTAAGAATTGTGTGATTGAAAAATTTATTAGAATTTCTGTTCTCAACAATATTGAGTTTAATAATTGAAATTTCTTTTTTCCGGCTTCAATGTCACAATTAGCTAAAAGTATAAGGTAATTGCTAGTTTTGTATTCTGAGAGTTTATAACAGCTAAACTTTTTTTTTCTATAAATCTTATAATTTTTAATTCTGTGAATTTTTTTATAAGGAAAAGTATAACTAAAATATATCCTCAATGGTTACTGCCTCTTATTCTCACCTTCATGCATAGTAACCAAAATGAATTGTGATTTTATTTGTTAGACTGTGGATGGTTTTCATAGAAAAAAAAAATTACGTTTTTTGGAAGGGCTTAACTGCCATTGAATGATATTTTATGGGTAGCTGGAAAATACCACTTGTGGAGGTCGCCCATAAGGACTCAGGGGATTTTTTTTGTTTGTTTGTTTCTGGTGGTTTTGCGTAATAATTAAATACAAATATGAATACAAATTATATATGTTAAGGAGAGAAAAAAAACAAACAAACAAGCAAAAAACAGCCATAAAACAACAACATCAATGCAATAATTTTTTTGAAAAACACAAAAAATACTCATGTGTGAACACAGGGATGAAAAGATGAAGGGGTTGTGTATAATTTTTGAAGATAAGATATGCTCTTTTGATGAGATTTCAATTTTCTAGTGTCGATCTGTGGTTCTTTTTGTTAGTTTTTGCTAGGTATTTTAAATAGCAGTGTGGCTGTTTTACAAATATGCCTTTATTACCAGAGCCATGCAGCAGTTGTGCCTTTTAGGATCTTTAAATTTTTTCACTATTATTTATTATTACAGAATTTTAACAATAGCACAAATAATGATGAGTGTTCCTGTTGCAGATTTTTCATGTTTGATTATCTTTTCCTTCAGTATGACACATTTTTGTCCTTCTAGATATGTAGTGAAGAGACAATTCTGAATTGCAGTGCATGTTTTGTTTGTTTTCGATAAATTTAAGATGCCTGTTACAGTAGCTTAGAATGAAATAATAGTATGTTGTAAGGCAGATAAAAATAATTGATTAATGATTTTGCATTTGTTTTGTATATAATATCACTCAGTAAAATTAAGTATCTATATCTATAAAATAAACAAGTCATTGTATAAAATTCCAAATAGTTTTAATTAGTGCAATTTATTTAGAAAATCATAATTATGGCTGATGTTATACTTCATGAACTTGTGCCTAGTCTAATCCCTTGTGCAGTGTATTTGGAAAATGGATCAATTTCTATATTGCCATGAGAAATATAAATATATTCCCAACCATTCCAGTTAACAGGATATTATTTATATTCAGTGAACCTTGTTTTTATTGCGTTTGAATCCTAAATCTGGTGCACTAACTAATCTCCACGGGAAATATATTTTTCATTACTATTGTCGGGGAGCTGCATCTGAACCACACCTATGCACAGACGCAGGCGGCTTTCCTTTTGGCAGATTTGTGAATGTGTATGCATGTTTCAAATGATTTTGAGAAAAGTTGACTAACTGGTATTGGAGCACTGTATGCCTGATACACGTTCCTTTTGTTTTGGTAATTGCGCAGTTTTTAAACAGTTCATTTATTTGATAGCTGGATTCAACTGAACTCATCTTCAAGACAGACCTAAGGGAAAATAAATTACAAAGGCTTATTTTCTGATCATTTGAGGTCAATTCAGCTGTACAATAACGTCAATATTATTTTAATATTTTTTTTTTTACTTGAACAGTACTGTTCTCCCAATTGTGACGTTAATTTCTGTTTAAGCTCTGTTTCTGTCAGAACACTCCCAGATCTGTGGTGTTTCTGGGAATGTGGGAGGTTGGACTGTGCATCAGTCTTCTCTGGCATGGGCTAGTTAGCTGATGGGCATTTGTGTCAGGGAGTCGAAGCCGAATCCCATCAGAAAAAGAATATGGAATTTTTCTTTTCTAACTGAAACTGAACTTTAAACATTATTTATGAAGTTATTCTGTTGAATAGGGACAGACCCCACCTTACTTTCGCCAACATTATGCTATGTATCGCTTAAAATAATTTCTGAACTAAAAAACTAGCAGGTGCCTATTTACTTCAGGGTGTTTTTTTCATCCATTAATCCGTTAGATTCTGCAAGAAACATCTGCTGCATTTTGGCGATCACTGTTTCTTCTTCACCATCGGGTTCACTAATGTTTGTGCCTCTCTGCAGGCTTTGGTTGGGATCTTCTCAGTATGGAGACTTTTTGTGCTGGCTAAGAGAACCTTTAGCTAATTTTTATCTTTCCTATTTTTATTCTCCCTTGCTTAAAAATTGTAGACTATTTATAGTATGTAGTGTCCTGTAAGGTCTGGACCTTGTCAGTCTATGCCTCCCGGTGATTTTATTTGCTGTTTAAAGGTATTTATATATGTATATTTCTGAGTTTATGCATATGCAGGTTAGCATTTTCTGGGGGGAGAATGAAGACACGGAGGGCTTTAGATCTTAATTGTTACTCCTATGTTCTGTTTTTATGGAGTAATGGTACTTAAACTCAGAGCAATGTAATACAATGGCTACTTTTTCTTCTCTTCTGCCACGAAAGCTAATAAGGAGAGATGGTGAGAAAATTTGTTATTGGTATATTGTAGCTGGAAATGCAAGTTAAGCTGGGAGTATCATAGGTGAGCAGTAAATGGTGACTGAAAAAGCTTATGGCTAAAATGAACCTACTCTACTGTGTAATTCTTTGTATTAAATGCTAGATTTTCCATCCCTTGAGAAAGTCTTCAATCTTGTTCATCAGTAGGAAATTATTAGTAGTTCAGGGTTACAGGAAAGTGTTTTTGACTTTATGTGATATGGACAACACCATGTTCATCGCAGTTTAACTTAAAAAAACATGTACTGCTTTGACTCATAGTCTGACCTTATGAAGCAGGTTTGCTGCGTATGACATGAATATATCCAAGAACAATGAGTAAGTTCTGAGAAGGAATTTACTGAATATCTTTGCAAATACAGTGAATAAATGAACTGTCTGACTTGATACAGGTGTGTGCGTTGTGTCATGGCCTTGACTATTATATGAGCAGAAGATAGGTGCTCTCTCCTACAGGGCTGATCTCAGAAATTGAGATCCAGATGTATTCTTGAAATTGGACTCTCTGTTTGGGTTCAGGCTTCTGACATCTCATCAAAGCCAAACCAAGAGAAGAGACACAGGGAATAAATGTGTATCCAACAAGAAGACGACATACACCATGTAGAAACATAGTTTTATGTAGATGGTATGCACATTCATATAACCCCCCAACCCCAAACTTTGTTGCTTGGCTAGCAGGGATCCCAGTTGTCCTTGCAAAGAACCTGAATTTTAACTTCAGGAGAGAGGGAACTATTGAAAAGTTTCCCCCATCATGTCTGATTCGAGTGTAATCGTAATGGGACTAGTGTCTTGACTGAAAAGAAATATAATACGTACAGAACAAGAAAAGGCAGATAGCTGAGTATCAAGCAAGAGTAAACATTGAGAAGTTTTGCGGGTATTCCCAGTTGCATCTCCATTGCAGGACTGAATGAATCGCAGTGGAGAGATCAGGGAATGGGGGAATTGGATGAATCTTTCCTATGAGTGTAGGGCATTCACAAGGGAAAAATTAGTGCAAGCAATTGCATAGCTGAAGCCTGGGAAAGTCCCTGATGCTGTCTTCCTCCCGTCTACTGAAATAGAACAGCCTGGAGTTTTGAAACTTAGCTAGCTGTTTTCCTAACCTTATTATTTTCTTGCATATGGTTTTCTTGCAACTGTTCCATGGAAGAGTTTTCAGATAATAGTGTTCTTGCCTGGGATTTCCAAACTCTAAGTGAGAAGATCAAACTAATCTGAATAATTATTGTAATATTTTTCTTTTACTTGTGTCCTTGATGATGTTTAGCAAGATGCAGTGAAGCAGAGCTGAGCCTTTTTCTGTCCTCAAACATACAACTCGGCAGGTTCTTAACAATCCTGTTGATTTAATCGGGGTCATCGCTGTAAAAGGGGAACATCTAAACGTTTTGAGGGAAAATTGGCTTTGGTTACATTTTTAGTTGATTCTTTTTGGTTTGCTTGAAAGGCAGTTACATGTTTTGTATTTTCAGAATATTTTGTGAGCTACATGTCACTTCCAAAAATTCTCACAGTCAACAAATGTATTAGCAAATTACAGTCTTTTATGTCAAAAATGCTGATTAAAGCAGGATAGGTGTATCAGCTCATGTTTTAAAAGATGATTGCATAGTTAATAGCCAGTGGCCTTGTTACAAAAGAAGTAGTGGATTTTCGTTTTGGCTAATAAACAACTTCTTGTTGGTATCATAAACTTATACTTACTAAAAGTGTTTGACACTTTTTTCCCCAGTGGTTAAAATAAAAGACTTCAAAATTATTGCAGCATATATAACGGGTAATATAATAATTTATATAACTAGAATAGTTGTAAGTCTAGTTGTAAGTATTTTTGTAATGTAATTGAGTGCTTTAAACAGGGGGTTAACTTGAAAAAAGTTTTTAATATCACCAAATGTGAATCAGATGTATTAAAAATAATTGTCAGTCACAAACTGTATGAGCAAGGTGTTGGTACAGTTTGTTAAGCAGCAAGTTCAAAATAGCTGTTGTGATATCCAACTGAATGTGAGCTCATAGTAGCAAAAGATAATATGATCCTTAAGTGGATCAACTGGTGGGTATAAAGTAAATTTAGTGAGGCAATATTATTGTTATAACATAGCATTAATGAGATGATTATTGGAAGGATTCCCCATTCTCAAAAAATACGTTGACAAATTGGAAGGAGATCAGAGAAGAATTATGTGAATGATTTGAGTTTTGTCTTTTAATGGCAGACTAAAGACTTTGGTTGTATTTCATTTATATGCAGGCTTATCAATAAAAAGCTGTTGTCTTAAATTAACTGGCAATATAGATTTTAAGACTATTTCTCGTGGCACTTAGAGTATAAATAATAGTCTAGAATTAATTTAAAATAAATCCAAATATGGAGTTCACACCCTGTAACTAAAACATCCCAGCATTAAACTGATACTGAGTAGGAATTTTGGAGTAAGTGCTTACAGGAGTAGGCTGTAGTAAATTAAGAGGTATTATGATCTTAACCAATATACATTTATGTATCAGCAAAAAGCTTTGTTGTAGTGAAGCTTTTTTTTAATCTGACAAAATCCTCTGGCTGGAAACTGAAATAAGTAAATATAAACTATAAATAAACTGTAAATAACATCCAAGCTGGAATAGTTCTCCTAGAATGGTGGGCAACTCAGTGCTACCAGTATCTTTGATCAAGAACTGGATGTATTTTTGAAGGACATGCTTTAGGTCTACCAGGAGTTATAAAAGTGGGAAAACAATTACTGGAAGAACAAAAAACTGCAAGAATGGGACTTGTCACTTTATGAATCAGGGAGGAAGCAGGAGCAGGATTGCTTGTTTTCTGTCATAGATCAGATTTGCCAGGAAAAAGAGAAAATAGATACACAGCCTATGTGATTAGATATGTAGGCTTCTAATGACTTTGGAAGCAATTTAGGTATTAAAGTTTGTAATCTGTCCTAGCTTCATTCTTGAGAATTATGTAAAAATCTTACTCACTTTCTTATTTTTCATTAACTTAATTTGCTTTATGTCATCAATCCGCAAAAGTTAGGAAGGCTATGAAATAATCCTGATTACAAAAATAATATGCTAATTACAATATTTTCCTTTGAGGTGTTAATTAACCTAATTATAATAGAGCCATATTCTGAAAAGCAATGGCAATTTTTTTTCCATTTCCCTTCAATACATATTTCTGAAGACTGACTGATTTGTTTGCAGTTCAAAGAATTCGGGGCAGATCTTTTTTTTTCCTTTCCTGTGTTAAGTTCTTTGGAATGTTGATTCCGTTGGGTGTGCACCTTTTAATGAATCCAAATAAATTTTTTAGCGATCTTTGAACGTTTTATAGAATGCAATAGTATGGAACTAGAGAGATCTGAACTTTTAGTGTATTTTAAACAAGACTTTGATTTTCAGCCAGAGAAATTTAGAAATGTATGGCAGTTTTGCCTTAAGCACATGGTCTAAATTACCATATTTAGTTTCCTGTTTGGTAGATTGATTTTTAGTATCTGTTTCCACAACCTCATAAGTGGTTTGTGTTCTTGAATATTATGTGTCTGAGCAGCAAATGCTCAGATTATGAAGAAATGTCCTCTTCTACTTGTCTCTTTCAATGGGATGATTAATATTTTCTCCTTGATGTATTGAAATTTCTCTCATTTAATATATTTCTGTGTACTACTGTAGTCATTCAGTACTCATTGATGAGACTTCTCAAACCTTTTACTACTGTATAATGGGAGTATTAAACAGATGTAAGTCATTCTTAGCATATTCAACACATGTGTTCAAAATTGTACAGATGACCTTTGAAGAATACACAAACAATATTGCTCTGCTGAGTAGAAATTTTCCTTTTTGTGGATGTCTGTTTTTTAGAATAAGTCTTTTTAAAATCCTAAATGAAGTCAGTACTAGAATTTTGATTCTCATTTAGTTTGCTGGGTCAATGTGGAACCAAGAGACTAATTGCTCATATGTTCACTCTTGGCCAACAGCTAGCTGATAAATAAAGGGGTATTTAGCAAAAAAGTATAATTGTAACAAAGCAGCCCTGACACCTTATTTTATGCATTTTTCTTTAGAAAGGAGTTTTAAAGATGAAAATAGATGGAATTGATTATACATTCAATTTTAAACCAAGAAATACAGCTTAATTTTAGCTTAAGAAACTGTTAGTCTGGAAGAGGAGAAACCAAAAATAATTCCTCACCTGTTAAAAGTTACTGCAGACATGACTTTTCAGGTTGCACTCAATCTGCTCTCCTTTTCCAAATTACCTGCCACAGCACTCATATTTGGTGTGTGTGGCTTAGCAGTGTCCTGTGCGGTGTCCCTTGCTCTGGGCTGTGCCTGACATGGTGCAACATGCAACACCAGCAACAAAGCTGGTGAAGGGCCTGGAGAACAGGTCTTATGAGGAATGGCTGAGGGAGCTGGGGTTGTTTAGCCTGGAGAAGAGGAGGCTGAGGGGAGACCTTATTGCCCTCTACAACTACCTGAAAGGAGATTGTAGTGAGGTGAGGGTCAGTCTCCTCTCCCCGATAACTAGCAATAGGACAAGAGGAAACGGTCTCAAGTTGCGCCAGGGGAGGTTCCAGTTGGATATTAGGAAGAACTTCTTCACTGTAAGAGTCATTAAGCATTGGAACAGGCTCCCCAGGGAGGTGGTGGATTCACCATCCCTGGAGGTGTTCAAAAAACGTTTAGATGTGGCGCTTCGAGATGTGATTTGGTGGGCATGGTGGCGTTGAGTAGAAGATTGGACCATAATGATTCTATGGTAGATCCTGGAGCAGAGCAGCTGTGGCAGAGCTCTGTGCTGCACCCAAGCCAGGCTGGTGCCTCCTACAATGTGTGCCCATTGCTTGGCAGCAGCATGGTGTGGCCCCTTGCTCTGTCACACAGCCAAGGGCACTTGGTTGTTGACCTGGGATCTTGCACAGCTTTCACATAACCTGACTCTTTAGACTGCTTCGTTTATCCCACATGCATATATGCATCATATGATCCAACATTTGAAGATTTTTCCACCTTTAGCCCCACCTTGAAAACTCTTGACTGCATATGGCGTATTCAGCCTGTGTTCTGTTTTTCTGTTTGTTTGCTTTTTCTCCCCAAACTTTGATTTGCCTGTCAGCATGCATTTGGGATGGAGGCATGGGAACAGATGAATCCTGACCTCTGTCTTCCTTACAGACCTGGTCCTGTACTTTCTCTGACTTACTAGGAAGCACTTGTTGCACCAAGTCCAGGTCTAGTGTAATTCCCTTCTCAAAGCAACAACCAGACTGGGAGTCGGTCAACCTTTCAAAGTTAGTTCATGCTCCTTAGGATATACAGCAATATACTGACCTTTTGAATTGTGAAATCACAAGCTAGCCCTGCGCTTGTGAGCATCATATTATGAGGCATGCACTTTCATGTTCTAAAACCTTATCGGCTTGTACAAAAGGTTAAACTGTAAGTTTTCAGAGGAGGATTTTGGAGAAATGAGATTTGCCACAGGAATTAATTTTCCTGATTCATTTCATTTTACTCTATAGTAATGTAAATGTATTGTATCTGCTTATGCTAATAGTAAATTCTTTTATTAGAAGGTATTCATGTAGAAGCATAATGAATCCAGTGTAGTGAATGGCTACTGAATATTGAGTTGTTTCCAGGGGATACATATTAACGTATTCAATTTTTTCGAGCGAATTACACGTATTTGCACTCTGTAGTGCAGAATGATTAAGCCTTTACTACTCTGCTTGAAATATTTTAATTGCCAGGTAGTTTTTTACTTTTCTGAAAAAAGCAATTGGCTCAAAAAATTGAGGGAAATGCATGCATGAGGCACTACATTTATATTTTTTTTCTTTGCTGTCTTCTACTCAGTCCATGTTCTTTAAATCTGCTTCCTTTGTATGTTCTGCCACATAAGATCTCTTTAAATACTTTTGTGAACCTGTAATATTTATATTTTTTATTTCTTTTTAAACTGAGGGACTCAGTGCTTCTATGTATGTGCAATATGATATTGTTGATGATTGAAATGTGATGTATTAAAAAAGTTTGTAGTAGTGTTTTTTATCCTTTATAGAAAAGGAAATGGGCTTTATTTGAGAAGTTCCTGTTTGATGCAACTGAAGTACTTGTTCGAGTAACTGAAAACATGCAGGTGTATTTTTCGTGTAGTACTGACTACTGTCAGTTAGTTCATTTTATAATGTGGTCCATGCCATGTAAAATAAGGTTTTCTTTATGAGCCACTTACGTGAAGAATAAATTCACTGTCAAATAGATATATTTATTTGGGAGTTTCTTAATTCAACAGCATTCTAACTTGTTTGTTCAAGATGTGCCTGGGTTACATCATTTATTTCCAACCAGAAATGAATACCACTTTTCAGACATGCCTTCTCATCCAGAGCATATTTTTAATTGCATTATTACAAGTATCAAGAATTCAGGAAAGATGATTTCATTGTTTGTGTGTTCCAACACAGAACAAGAAAGCTTTCTTGGGTTCATCATGTACAGTAAAGCCAGGTAGAAAGCTGCAATGCCGTATCATGGAGGGTGAAAAGTTGGTCTTTTGTTCTCAATCAAGGTAAAATTTAGGAGCCTCGGCACTTAATCAAATGTACTTTCTTATCATTCCTCAGTTGTTAATTTGAACCGTTACTTGAAACTGAAAAGGCCAGACCTGGTTTTGAAGTATGCATACCTGCTAACATGACAGGGCATACATTTTTGTTGTTAATATAGCCTGTTACAAAAATGTAAATTCTTTGGGCGGTTTGTACATATTCCCATTACTGCCTGTCAACTTTGTTGATAGATACATACCAGTAGTATAATATACAGAATGGACTGATGCAGCTCAAAGCTTATTCTTTTTCTCTCTCAAAGGGCATCTTGTGAGTGCTTCTCTTTATGTTTTAGTTTGTTTTGAATATTATGTAGAAAGTAGTGAGAGATTTTTCTTAAAGAAGAAGTTGGGCTATTGTACGGGTCTTTCAGGTCTTTAATCTCCTATAAAATGGAAATTATTATAGCAATCATCATCCTAGAGCTTTTGCAGGTGTTTTAAATTTTATGGAACAAAAGTTACTAAGCACTTTGAAACTGAAGACTGAAAATTTGAGTTCAATGTCTTAGTCACTGCATAATATTTTATACATATTTAATGAGAGTTTAGTAATGCATATGTTCTTGACATCTCTCACCCTTTTTCGTTGAACTAAAAATGTTCGGGAGTGAAACTGGTATAATCAAGTGATTGGCCCTGCAATTTTCTCTTTAGACTTAGGGGTGTATCCTCAATTAATGTCCAGAGAGGGCCCGTGAAGATGATCAGAGGACTGGAGCACCTCTGCTGTGAGGACAGGCTGAGAGAGTTGGGGTTGTTCAGCCTGGAGAAGAGAAGGCTCCAGGGAGACCTTAGAGCAGCCTTCCAGTACCTAAAGGGGCCTGCAAGAAAGCTGGGGAGGGACTTTTTACAAGGGCAGGTAGTGACAGGACAAGGGGCAATGGCTTTCAGCAGGTTTTTAGATTTAGATGAGATATTAGGAAGAAATTCTTCCCTGTGAGGGTGGTGAGTCACTGGACCAGATTGCCCAGAGAAGCTGTGGATGCCCCCTCCCTGGAAGTGTTCAAGACCAGGTTGGGTAGGGCTTTGAGCAACCTGGTCTGGTGGAGGGGGGTTGGAACAAGATGATCTTTAAGGTCCCTTTCAACCCAAACTGTTCTATGATTCTATGATAATGTAAGGGATTTTGCCCTTTCTGGTTGTGTTTTTTGTGTGTTTGGATTTTTTTGGTTGTCTGGTTTGGTTTGTGTTTTTTTTTTCTTTCTTTCTTTCTTTCTTTTCTTCGTTTTCTGACTGCATTGTTTTTACAACCCAGCAATAGCCCTTTAGACTGGATGAGCCAGCAAGGACATTAAACATCCATAGATCATTTATTTTACATCTCTTATGGAAATTAGATAGGAAGCCCAGAGTATTGGTTTGTACTGAGCAGTGTGAGTTTTGTGTATAAGCAAATAGTTAGAATGTTGTATTTGTATACATACTTTTGTCAGTAGAGAAATTCTAAAAACAATTGTGTCAGAAACTAAGTCAGAATAAATTAAGATAGTTATATGATGCTTCCCTATTCATTAACAGTGATGCTTCTAAAGCTGATTTGCCTTGAAGTGGGATGCATCCTTCAGAGGTCTTCTGTCTGTGACCTTTCCTCCAAGTCTGCTGGGAAACAAGGGAAGCAAGACTGACTTTTTTCTCTCTGGGGAGTTAGATATAAGCTACCACTGATTGTAACAGGAGAGCTGCGATTGGCTCTACAGATGTCTCTGTCAATGCTTTTATGAGCTGATGCCCATTGAAGTCCTCTTAAGTGGCCAATAATTTGGCACTTAACTCTTTTGGAAATGGGATCACTGCTCCTGTAAGGAATCAAAGTGCAAGTTGCTATGAGTTGCATGGCTCTGAGTGTTGGTCAAGAGAGCTTTTTGGTCTTATGCATCTAAAAATCATCAGTTGAAGAAGGTACATGCTAATGTACTGTTCACATGTAGCTGTTAATTCATTATTCCATTAATTACTTATTCACTACAGTCGCTCTCCTACTTGAGACCAAAGACTTCAATGACAACAGCACTTGCACTTTTATCTGGAGTACTGTTCTCTGGTGCTCTCCTTTTTATTTCTGTTGGAAAATCTTGCATAGTGTTGAGTGACTTATTAGTAGGTGCATACCACAGTCACATCCAATTGAGGTTATGGACTCAGCCACTATAAAGCAGTATAAAGAGAGGCCACTAGAATAGCCAATGGTTATTTCCACTATATGCTTTTTGAGCATCCTTAGAAAAACAATCAAAACTTTTAATTTTCTTTTTGAATCTGAATTCTGAAGAAGCATTTGACTGGCTAAAATGATTTAAAAATACAAAACCCTTGGTGCTTCTCAGAAGTCTGTATTCTGATAGCAGAGAAGAAGTCATTTTACAGAGAGTATTTCTCCATCCTGTATCTGAATCAGGTGTAACTGCAGAGGTGCTGTGAAGAACAAAACCTTGACCTGAAATGATTATCTGCTACTGCTTCTGCTGACCCATGGCTTGTGGCTTCTACTGGACTTGATAACAAGTCTTAAACCGTGACAAGGAAGCCAAAGGATCTTTAAGTTAATGTAACATAGTCCTCTCATCTCCTTGTCCTCCCAGCCTCCCCTCCAATCCTTTGCTTTTGCCAATTACTTGGTTTTGTCCCGAGGCACCACTCTATTCCAAAATACCCATAAAACTTAGGAATTGCATGCCAAGAAAGTATAATTAAATACTTTTGAATTGGAAGGAAAACTACTGAAAATATTAAAGCTTTCATTCTTTATGGAGTGGAAATTTAGTAAAGAGAAGCAGTTTTAAACTTTGGAGGTGATGGTTTTAGAAGTTTAATTTCAGTTTTTAGCTTCCTATAGTAATTTTATGCAGGATTGTCTTACTACTCCCATTTGACCAGACCATTTCTGTCTACTCCTTCAAATACTTCCCTTGGCCAAAAAATGTCTAGTTATTACATCATCAGTCTGTGCCCTGTGGTAATTTCTTCAGGCCACACTCTGTGGTGGTCCGTGTTTTTCTCTGCCAGACTCTTAGTAGGTCCTTGCTTGTCAGTAGTTCCTTAAGGCTCCCATGGCAACATCTAGTTCTTAGGTACTTCTTTGCTCTGACACAGCTTTTGGACTACTGTGTTTTTATTACAGAAAAGGGCAGGAATCGGCAGGGTTGTGTTTTTTTGGTTTAGAATTTCCTGTTTTACAGAAAATTATTTTAGGTTACCAGGCTGTTGGGTCTGAATTCATTGGCTGGTTATATATTGAGTTTCATAAGTCTCATTTAAAGAACTCTCATTCATTCATTGGAAAATCAGTCCTGTTACAAATGTTTTGTATACTTGGCAATCTGAACTGCAAATTTAGTTACAAATTTTCCATTGAACTGCTGGCAAATATTTAGTTAATGTATACTCTTTATGAGTCAACTCAGTTGCAGTGAGTCAGCTGCCCTTCTAACCTGTGTGTCTTTCACTGATGTGGCCATCATTAAGAAGATATATATTCAAATGTAATGTATCCTTTTTTATATCCTTTTACTCCATCACACTACCCAGTACTGTATAGAGTATTATCTTCATTGATTTCCTTGTCAGTGGTTGCTGTAAGCTTATATGATGTATACTTTGAGGTTATGTGGTTTGCTATGTTGGTATGTGATACTGTCACTGTGCACTCTGTATATGAGATGATATATTTGTCACCACAGTATCTGAACAATCTGCAAGAAACTTATTTAGCCAGAAAATGAATATGTGTAATCAGCGTCTAATTTCACAAAAGTCCAACAGGGAAGCTTATGCTGGGTTCCTGCATTTCAATTTATGTAGGGTGGAACTATCAGAAAGCTAATTGTTTCATCAAAAGGTGCTTTATGCTGGATTCATTAAGTTCTACTTTTGTCTGTTGAGAATGTGTGGGCAATTTGATATTCATAAAGCCTTTATTAACATTTATAATTACATTTTATACTACTGCATAACTCATTTTTGCTTTTCATGAGATTTTTATGATGTTGCTTGTCCTTGTAAATTTATTTACTGCGGTTTTAATTTAGTAAAGCCCATACAAGATACTAGAAGAATTAGAGAAATAACATGATCAGAAGATTTTTTTATTGAGTTTTATTCTTGTTTGACACATTTTCTGTGTAAGTACCTAAATGTATATATTTCAAATGTTTCTGAGACTTAGTACAGACCTAGGTTTAATAGATTCTGGGTTTAGTAAAGATTCTATCTTGATATAAAGTGCATATATGAAAATGCTAGTATTTTTTTCCGCTACATTTTCCATATTGATCAAGTCAACATGTTCTGTTGACCATATTGATCAATTCTGATTAACCACCTTACCCTGAATATTCACTTACTTTTATGGCAAGAGTCACACATTACTCAAATATTTTTCCTTTGATAGGGGGCCTTTTAGAGAAGTGTTGTCTGTTGTCATTATCCTTCGAAACCAGGGGGGAAAAAAAGTAAAAAAAAAAAAAAGTTTTATTTCATCAGATTGTTTATTTCTGGTCCTGAGTGAATTTGGAAAATAGACTTTTATGTTTCTTTTCCAGCATGTAAGACTTTATATTATATTGTATTCCCCAGCACAGTTTATATTCTCAAATTAGCTCTACTTAGATATGAAATGTATACGATAGTTCATTATTTATAAGATATTTCTGTTTATCATATCATATTTATTCATTCGACATGCACTTTATTTTTATAAGTCGTTTCATACAGGGAAACATAAGCCAGCTGATCAGTTCCCATGCAAGCGATAGTGAGCCAATCAGCCCATCTGCAGCTGGAGGGATGTGGATTTTGGCATATTGGGAGGCAAGTAATGGGGAGCTGGGAAAACGCACCACTTCAGAGACCAACATGCTCATAGAACAGGTGCTCATGGAACAGCCTTGTCTTTCTGATTATGAGCACTTCATCGAAAACAAACTACTTTAAAACTTAGCCTCCCAAGGTAAATTTTTATGACAACAATGTTGTCCCTGAGTCTCTTACCAGACTTGCATAAAAGATTAGCATAATCTAGTTATAATGAAAATCTGACCTGCTTTTGCCTTGCTTCCTAAATGGCTGGTGGAAAAAAAAGCAGTCCTAGACGAGACAGGTGAGCAATCTTCTTACTTCTTGAAAGAAGAAAAAAAAACTAAGTGTTTGGAGAATACCATAGGCAATGTGAAATTTTTAGAGCTCAAAGGAGAGATTGCTGTTTTGTGAGGTCTTTGCTGAGGTGCTGTGGTACTGCAATGCTGATATACCAGTACAATTTGAAATAAATTTTCTGTAAAACATTGCTGTTTGTTCCATAGGCTTGTACTAGTATTTGCTTTTTTCTGGAATGGTTGCCCAACTGTGGGCTATAATTGTAATACATTCTTTTCATCCAAAGTTTATCAGCTAATCCAAAATCAGAATGCTTTGCAGGCATTACATTCTTATTACTGAGTTATGCAAAAGATGCTGGTTTAAGATCTGCATTACTTAAAGCAATGATTTGTTATAGTCTGATATAAGAGAGTGAAATTATTATTTTTTAAGTATGGGTGAAAAAATGAGAAGTTAGGAAAAGGTCCTGTGAGCTTTTGAATTGTTCCTGCTTATTGTTTATTTTGAGATTTCTGCAGTAGAGAGGTGCAAAAATTGCTTGGCCATATTTTGGAAAATTTTCAAAGTGGCAGTAAAAGCAAAACCAGCCATCTCCACGTTCTTGTTGGGCAGCCTTTTCTCCTTCTGGCACCTTCATGAATTGCATGTCTGCAATTCAAGAGATGGGGACATTGGGTCTCCTCAACGAAAGGGCTGTAGCATATTGACAAAATAATGTGTTTTGAGTAATATTGGTCTGGAAATTGTTCATGTTGGTGATCCTCTACACAAAAATGTAGTGGAATATGTACGTCCAGAGTGGGAGACTGGAGCAAGTAAGAAGATATAATTTCATGCAAATTTATAAATACTTGAAATGAGAGTATTAGTAGTAGATTGTCTGAAGTCTAATGCTCACTACTTATTTGTTTATGAGATAAGAGGAATTAAAATTTCTACTTTCTAGTTCTTACAAGTTTTTACTGTTAGAAATATTGTGGCTAAGAAGCTATCTTTCTCATTTATAAACGTGGTTTCTTATAATTCTGTTGCATGACTCTGGAATTTACTGTGAGCAATGTGCTGGTTCATTCTTATTCACTTGATTTATGAAAACAAATGAAACTCCTGCTTAATTCTACTATAAGTACTTGTTTAATGTTAAGTACATACTTAAGCGCCATCCTGACTATGGATATTTCCTTGAGATGGCTTCCTGATAAGAACTGTAATTTTCAGTCCCCTGTTTCTTTTTAGCTCGTTTGTTATGTGCAAGTGCCAATTAAAAAGAAGAAAAAGAAAAAGTAAAAAAAAGACAGGATCCAGTTCCTTTTAGTTTGTGACAGTGGAAATCAATAAGACTGTCCTGGATTGATTTTTGTACCTATACTAAATAAACAGGTGTTTTTCTTAAGTGATATAATCTTAATTCTTTTTATAGTTGCGTGACAACATTTGAAATGTTTACATTAACTTTGTTGTTAACATGTGACAGTAAATTGTCTATAAAATGAATTTTTTTTAAAAAAATTAGGATTAATAAAAGTTTTAGCTTGTAGATTCTACAAGTATCCCTAGATTTATTTTAAATCACATATACTTTTAGAAATTGATTCCTACAGGTAAATGTAAAATCAAATTATTCAAAGACTGAGTAAATGCAAGTGCTTTTTCTTGTGAAGGAGTGTTATAGATAAAAGCCTTTTTTTTTTTTTTTTAAATTCTGTATTTTGCTAAAAGAGATATTCAAACTTTAAAATTCTGTTTTTCTAGGGATTAGAATAAAAATTACACAGTATGACTATAACTATGCAGAGACTGCCAAAAGGTAATTAAAAAATGATGCTGCAGAAGAGGTGTTTGTTGCCATACCCTGCTACTGTACGTATGAGTAATGGTTTACATTACTCGTTCAGGTACTCTAACCCATCTTTGCTTTCGTCACTATGAAATGCAATAGTAGACCTGGGCAGATTTGTTACCGTTTATTAACATATCAGTGGAGTTGAATGACCCGGTTGCTAGGCAATTTGTAAACAGATATTTCAGGTAGGACTGAATATGTTTTTTAGTACTCTGGTAGCCTAGAAATAATTTTTTGGTGGCAAAAAATCTAATTGGTTCTATTGAAATTATCTTCAAACCCTCTAACGTTATAACACACTGACATAGGAATTATCAGATCTGAGAGATAGCTGCTGCGTCCAGGCAGCCCCTTTCAGAGGCAAAGTACTGTTAAAAACGAGCAAAAAAAAAACCTCGAGGACAGATGCTTTGATAAGACCTGATGCTTGTAAGGGCTGTCAGGCTGAACTGTGGTTTGCCATGTCTCCTGTCTTCACCAGTGTCCGACAGCAGATCGTTATGGGAGATTGTAAGGCTCAGTAAATGTGTAGAGATTACTGCCTTTGAACCACCAATTGGCAGGAGTGAAGACTTCCTGAGCCTCAGACTTGGGGAGAGAGAGGCGGGAGGAGAACACAGAGTTCATGAAGGTTTCACAGATACGGTGAAGATGTGGGTGCAGGGAGGAAGATTTGCTCTCTCTGGTCTCTCTTCTTCCTCAGTTTTTTTGTTCCAGTTCCACTGTATCTTTTTGAGGGAGTGATTTGAATCTGAGCTAGTAGTCAGCAACAATTTTTGCTGAGTTTGTACAAGAGTATAAGAAACGTAGATTCTTGCAATTACCTCCTGTAACAGGGACTAGACTTGACCAAGTAAGGAGAACTTAGTGCCGTGTATCTTGGCTTCATTAAGATTTTTAATACTACCTGAAATGGCATTCTCAGGAGGAAGCCATGGTTTAGGTCAAACATCTATGAAATGAGATTTACTACCAGGTTTCAATGTTAATATAGGTAAGTCAACTGAATGGTATCCTGATTTTTTCAGTATTTTGACTAATGGTCCAGACAGTGGAATGGAGAGACATCTACTACCTTTGCAGAGAACACCAAGCTAGAGTCGGGGCAGTAAGCATGCTGGTAGACAGAATTTAGGAGTCAGCGTAACCTTGGCAAATTGCAGATGATAATCTGAAAATATAAAATGTAATTCAGTACAGGCAGTTAGAAAGGTATGTGCTTGACCAGGCGTAATGTAGTGATAGGGCAAGGTGCCAGAATGATTTGTTTGTTTGATTGGTTTACTGAATTTCTTTCCTGTTAGGTCTTTGCCTTTTTGACCATCAGTGAGTAGTAGCATTCACAGCATCTCTTTGATCTCTTCTGAATAATGCAAGCTTTGTATATATCCTTGTTTTTTCCTCATGGTGCATACCTTTATATTTTCAGTATTGGAGTTTATCTACCATTTTATCACTAAATGCAGCAAGTGTCCTCTGTGCTTCTTTGTGGTCAGCTTTAGTTTTGATTAATTTCGTAAACATAATACTGTATTTTATGTATACTGTGTCATGTGTTTCTTTTGTATTTTATTCATATATCAAACACCAGAATTGTTCTTGAATTCTCCAGTATCTTTCCTATGTCCTTTGCTAAATTTGAAGGCTGAAGTATTTCAGTTAACAATCTCTATTGCAAGCCCGAGAAGAAGTGAAAAACCTGATGGAGACCTTTGATGATCAGAGATACACTGCTTGTAAGATCTTGCGTCCAGGGAACTTAGCTATTACATTTTAATTACTTTTATTATTAAGTTATATGATTCTGGGGTTTGTGAAAGGTTATGACTACAATCTGAGCAATTTCCTGAAAAAAAGGACGTGAACAAACACAAGGCATAATATTAAGATTTTTGTCATAGAGAAAGCAGGAAAGATGACAGTGCTTTTTTTAATCTTTGTCTTGTTTCAATTCTCAAGACACTTTTCTTTAAGAAGAATAAGATTGACAGATTCTACTATTCTAATAAAGCTGTAAGATTTTTTTTTTATTAAGTGTTGGGATCGGGATCAAGGACTGGGTCAAGAATAAACAACAACAACAAGGTTTGTCCTTACTCAGAGACTGATAATGAGAAATAACAAGCAATCAAATTTTAAGTAAATATTATGGGAGTCTTTCTGGTCTTTTGACTTTTTCTGTGAAAATTCTCTGCTGTCTCTTGAAAGGGCAGTTATTTTCTCTGTATTAAAAACCAGCAGGGAATGTACTCCTGGAGTGTGTGTGTGTGTGTATGTGTAGATTTTAATTTTTATTATTTTTAGAGACTGCATAGTTTCAGGTCAGCACTGAGGCTTCCTATTCTGGTAAGAAATTATTCCCTTCCACTTACTCTGAAAGAGCCTAATATTCTTGGTAAGGAAGTTCTGGCTTCTCCCCCCAGCTGGTGCTCAAGTTTGAGACTAATAAGCAACCGAATGCCTTCTTAAAAATCGGGGAATTTATCAACCAGAGATAAATCAGCAGACATTCTTCCTGTGGTAACAGGATTTTAAATGGGGACTTTATCTTTGAGTGCAAGCTGTGCCCCCAAGTCATAGCGAGGCAAAGTTGCAAAATGCACGGGCATTAGTATCATATGCCTAATGAATAATGTCACATATTTGGACTTAATTATCTTCTAGCCTGTGCTGCTGTGGATCAGAGCTCTGTTGCGCCATGTGCTGTACAAGCTCACAACAAAGTGACTGTTCATACTTTCAAGAGCTTTTTGCTCTCTTAGTCTGTGCTACTTTTCCTGTTTTCTTAGTTTTCTGTGCGTCTATCTTTTAAATTCGACATAGGGAATTTTTATAAAGCTGTTTAAGGGTGGAGTGTTTGAAACAAAAAGCAAGACTGCTACTGAAGCTACAAATTTTTTCAAAGACATTGAAATAGAAGGGAGAAAACATCCTACAGCTGGCTGAACATTTGCCAGCAGTGTGCCCAGGTGGCCAAGAAGGCCAACAGCATCCTGACCTGGATCAGAAATAGCGGCCAGCAGGACCAGGGCAGTGATTGTCCCCCTGTACTTGGCAGTGGTGAGGCCGCACCTCGAGTGCTGTGTTCAGTTCTGGGCCCCTCACCACAAGAAAGCCCTTGAGGTGCTGGAGCGAGTCCAGAGAAGGGCAACGAAGGTGGTGAAGGGTCTGGAGCACAAGTCTGATGAGGAGTGGCTGAGGGAGCTGGGGGTGTTTAGCCTGGAGAAAAGGAGGCTGAGGGGAGACCTGATCGCTCTCTACAATGACCTGAAAGGAGGGTGTATCCAGGTGGGGGTCGGTCTCTTCTCCCAAGTAACGAGCACTAGGACAAGAGCAAACGGCCTCAAGTTGCACCAGGGGAGATTTAGATTGGATATTAGGAAGAATTTCTTCACTGAAAGAGTTGTCAAGCATTGGAACGGGCTCCCCAGGGAGGTGATGGAGTCTCCATCCCTGAAGGTATTTAAAAGACGTGTGGATGTGGTGCTTAGGGACAGGGTTTAGTGATGGACTTGGCAGTGCTAGGTTTGCGGTTGGACTTGATGATCTTAAAGGTCTTTTCCAACCTAAACAATTCTATGATTCAAAGCATCTGTAGTTAAATAGGAAATATTTTGGTTTTGAAAAGTTAATAGATGTGAAATCTTCGCTTGTACAATCAACCATTAAAATTAATCAATTTTTCATTCATAACTGATTATATTAAAGAGATCATAAATACTTAACTACTTGAATTCATATTCTGGCCAAAAATATTTAGCAAATGCAAAGTGGATTTCTATGGTAATTTTTTAATGTTGTCTAACTTGTGCTTTCTGTGACTTCAGTTTCATTTATGAAATAAAAGTGAGTATTTAAGCCTCTTGAAGACCTTACTTCCACCTGCATTTGCCTATGTCGGAAACCATCAGGGTATTTAGATTTAGGCTTCAAGTTTAGTTGTTGGTGCCAGATACTGGAAATATTGAAGGATCTGTGTGTGAATTCTGTTTATAGAAAAAAAAAAAATAAATCTGTCATTTAGAGGCAAATCTTGCCTCATTTAGAGGGAAGGTTTGTTGTTTCTCACTTGTTTTCATGCCATGCTATCAATTTTTGTTTTATATGTAATTTAATTCTATCTTTCTTATCTACCTGATAGTCAATATTATTTTAAAAAACTACAAAATTTTCTATGAATTTTTGGTTTCCCAATCAAGCCTTTGGGGGAGAATAAACATACCAATGTCTATTCCAGTACTGAGCAGCATCTAGCTCTTCTGAAAATCTGAATGTATTAATAAAAACAGTTTCTGTCTAATACTGAAGGGTATTTCTGGATGTTAGCTTGGGTTGATTTAGTTACTTAAGAATGGAACCTTTCCTGCTAATTGTATTTTAATTAATCAATTTCCACACTGTTTGTATTCATAGTCATGTGTGAAAATTTTTCAAATTATTAGAATCAACAATAACAACAAATCTTGAATGCACACAGGAATATTAGATAAGAGAGGATGACACCCAAGAAATATAAATCTTCTTAATTATATGGCACATGGATCTATTTATCTTCCTGAAAAGAAACATTTCCTGCTCTTCAATGTGTATAATCCCTTTCTTAATTCCATGTAAATACTTCCAAGAAAGATATTTGCTCCTTTAAACTCATCCTTCTTAATTGGTGATGTTGTCAAGATGTTTGTTAAGATGTTCGTCAAGCTTTACAGAGTTTCTTGTTAGCTAACAACTTAACAGTTGAAGCAAAATTTCCTCCTCTTTCCTCACAGAATAATACCTTTAATAATTCTGTTAATATATTTCTGAACATAGTCATTCTGTTGCAGACCTGTGTGACTATTTGCTGGGAGGACTGCAGTGAGATTGTTGTTCTTCCAAGTTTCTCTTGAAGTTGTGGCTTAGCTCTCAACAATTCAGCATAAAATAATATTTTTTTTGTTTGTTTCTGGAGATTGTGTTTTCCTACTTTAGAAACAATCTGACCAACCAGCTGAAAAAAATTACTTAGCAGGCTTGAAGCAGTTTGTATTGAAATGCTGGTTCTTTGTTTTCATGGTAAAGCATAGAGATTTCAGGACTCTCATAATTTCTGGAGTTTCAGAGTGCTGATAGTTTTATTTGGCTGAAATATATGCACTGAGCAGTCCCTTTCTTATTTCTTGGGAGTCATGGTTTGAGATAAGGTAAAACTGAGAATTCAAATGATATTATGTCAAATATAGTCTAATGATGTAATTAAATCTAACCTGCATTTAGCTTTCAAAGGAGTACAAGTGTAACTGGCACTATATAATGTAGAACTGATCAAAAATTTTTAAAAGGTATTCCACAGGATGTGTTCCCTATTTTTTCTTCTAGTTCAGATATTAAAACCAAACAAACTCCCCAAACCCCAACATTTTTTAGGCATATGCTTTTTATATCATGCTCCCACATCTACTTCTAAAACCTCTTTCCACCTATCTGGCAGTTTGTGAACACAGTGATCACATTTATTTGGCTTAAAATTTAATGGAAAGCTAGTTCACTTAACAAAGGCCTTCAGACTTAAAAATAGGGATTTTTAATACACGTGCAGCCGTGCTTGTGGAAGAGGAGATTCAGCAATCAGCAACAGTTCTGACAGTGAATCTTTCTAGTACAGATCTGGCCTGAAGTACAGTTTTGTAACAATCCAAAATAAACAGGGTTGGTTTATGCTAGGCTTTTATATCTCTCTTATCCCTTCTTTGTCAAGATCCTGTGGTGACACCTCCAAAAATTCATACATTGTCAATAAAGAAATGTTTCAGTTTCAATCACAGGCTGAACACATCATTCTGTCATCCTTTTGGATAATTCCCATAAATAAAAATTCATGGAATTTGCATTGATAGATAAATCTTAGTGAAACTGATGTTCAGTAATGTAGAATTATATTGTATAGTCTTTCAACAGCAAAATTGCCTTTTGTTAGCTCCTTCCAAAACGTACCTAAGTTAATCTATATATTACACTATGTAAGTATAGTTCCCTTTACATTTATAAGGGAATGTTTTCTGTAGCAACTCAGAACCGTGTGCTTCATAAAAAAAAAAAAAAAAAGAAGGAAAACTGGGGGTTTTTGTTCCTTCCTTGATAATGATATTCATATACTTTACAGCAAATAGCAAAAATGTGAAGTTATCTAGAAGCAGTGCAGGAGATGCATTCATATTTAAATGTAACTTTAATCAATTAACATGGTTCATGAAAAAGGATTCATTATATTTCATCATGTCTAAGATAAAAGTACACAAACAATACCCAATCCAAGTATAAATACGGTCCTTGAAACAGCAGTCAGAGTAGTACTTAGCCTGATGTGCAATCTTTCAAGTGGCAGAGTGAAAGAATTTTTATGTTAGTTTAACTAAATGATTGTTCTTTTAATCCTTTGCTCTACTTTCACTGTGGTGCTTAACAAACATTTCCACTCACAGATACTAATCTTAATATTTCTATTCCCAATTACAGTCTCCTAGGTTATACTGCAGATAATATTTTTACAAACTGTTGCACATTTCCTATGATAACCACCTGAAAGTTTCCATATTGTACATTCAGATGTATTTATTCACGAATTTTTGGTCTTTTGTGAGTCAATCCTTTTTTTTTTTTCCTAGTTAGAGATGTACAAATTTCTACTGACTCTATGTATTGCTCTGGAGATGAAGAAATTGAACTGCATCCTCGATGACTGTATTGGGTGATTTTCAACATGTCTAGTGTTTGTGAAGAACTACCATTGTTTTGTTGCGCAGTAGTTAGCAGCAGAAGAAAGTTATATTACAGAACAGTTGTGTTCTCTTCTGTAACAGTTATGTTGGAGAGTTTTGGCATTTTTGAAAGAGTTATTTTCATAAGAAAAGAAAACATGGTTAAGAGGTGCTTGTTAGGAAGGTGACTGGGGAAAAAAAAATTACTTTTTTTTTCATTTTTAGCAGTAATAGCCTACTGAGATAATTGGTGTAAAAATGTAATATGGAATTATATTTTGTTAAGGATGACACCCTTCTTGAATAGCTTATTGTTAAAAATGCAGCCTGAAGTCCATCTAGTTTCATGTTAATTAATATATTTATTCTTTAATAAAAAACTTGTATTTGTGTGCATTTGCTTGTGCCAGAATGAGTTGAAGACCAACTTAATGTCACTGTCTGTGTTTCAGATATAACACCTTCTCTTTGGCACCTGCTGTTCTGTTCTGCCAATTGCCACTTACTGCTGGGAATATACATACCAGATTCTTTTCTTTTATATCTCTCAGACTTTTATTGGCTGTCACGGCCAGTTGGGATTATTTCCCCTGAAATTTGTAATTTTGTTCTTTCCTTCTCCACATGGTTGAATTTAATCCAAAGTTATTGTTACTGTGTTACTATTCAGAAAATTGATGCTGATAGTGGTAATGGTAAGAGACAGTGGGTTAGAAAGGACTATTTCATTTGCAGCAGGAGGGGAAAACAATCTGATCTCTTTGCCATGGGGGGAAGAACACAATCCCAAATTCATTTATCGGGTAGGCAGACAAATGCCTAGTACTGTGGTGATTAGAAAGGTTTAGGTACCATATGCAACGGGATAATTAGATGTATTACTCATGGTTTTGTTGAAACAAACAATGAAAAAATTGTTGATGTCTACTCAACTAGATCTATCTGTGGAATGTGTGGGACAGAAGTAACTGCTAGTTCTGTGTGGGATGATGTTGCTTCTCTCTGTTCTTCTGACAAAAAAAATCAAGATCAGCAGAAGGAGTACAGGGATGGTTTCTGTTCCTGGCAAATCCTGGGTGAAAGCCAGTACTTGCTTCTAGTTTGACCAAAGGTGGTTTCTGGAAAGGTTCTCTTTTGCCATGTCTAAAATTCGATCTCTGGGTAGACTATTTGAATTAGCAAGCCGTACTGTCATGGCAGGTCCCCAGTGATGAAATTCTAAAATAAAATTAAATATGTTTGTGAGTCAGCATAGCACAGTACCTTTTTAATGCATGGAATATGCTCTACTGAAAAGTAATATCCCCCCTAGCCCAAATGAATGAGGTGGTTGTTCTCTAGTGGCAGATACACCATATATATGACCATCAAAGACAACTTTGAATCTCATTTTAGTTGAATAGTAATAAGTTGAAAGCTCAGTCAATTGGTATTAAAAAAAAAAAAACATACAAAAATCCTAATCAAAAGAAACAGAGCAACCTTTCAACGGACTCCTTCAAGTCTCTCAAACAATTTGTTTGTAATAACATAATTGTGTTCTTTTTCTATTTTTTAAGATAGATTCTTTCCTGTATTGCTGTGCAAAAAGTACACAATAGACAGAAACTGAGTGCTTTGTCAAGGGAATGGATCTTGACTGTAGATGAAATACAGGCTTTGCCTTCTAAGCCTCTCTACAATGGGTAGAGGATAGGTGGACTGTAAAGCAGGTCAAAAACTGGCTGGACTTCTGTACTTCAAAAGTAGTAGTCAAAGATTGATAGCCACCGATTGCCAGGGGCATTCTACAGGACTTGGTGTCAAGCTGATGTTGTTTAATGTCTTGTCATTGTTTTGGGCAACAGGGTGAAATGCACTCTGAACAAATTTTCAGACAACACCAATTTGTGAGGAAGGTCGATACGCTCAAAAGCTAGGGCTGCCATGAGGAGTATCTCAACAGGCTGAGGAAATGGACTGACAGAAACCTGGTGAAGCTCAACAAAAGCCAATGCAAAGTCCTGCAGTGGGATGGAGTAATCTGATGTCATGATACAGGCTGGGGATTGGCTGTCTGGGCACTGTTCTGCAGAAAAGGACAGGAGCATGGACAACAGATTGAGAACATGAAACTGGAGAGCAACCCTGTGGGAAAGAAGATCAAACTCGTAGTGAGCTGTTTTGGTAGGTTTAGCATAAACAGAGGGTCAAAGTAAGTGATTGTTCTTCTCTAAGCAGTAGTTGTAAGACCACATCTGCAGTACTGAGTCCTGTTTGGGGCTCACGAGATTACAAGACATTGCTGTACTGAACCAAGTCCTTATCTTACATAGAAGTTGGCCCTGCTTTGATGAGAGACTGAGCTAGAGACCTCCAGAGGTCCCTTGCAGCCAAAATTAACTTAAGATGATACATATGTATATATATAACAACGTGATTTTTGAATTTTAAGTTTGCGAAGGAGATTTTATACCATGTGTTAAATATGCAAAGCAAGCAGCCTAAAAATGCACCATTCAGGGAATGCTCTCTTCTGTCTTTTTGAGTGAGTATTTATAGGTACTCTATATTTACAATCTCTGTAGTGTTTTCTTTGCTGTTTGTAATGTAAGCATGACTTCAATTGAATGGTGGAGGTGTGGCTATTGGTGCTGTTGTGAGATTCTTTCAAGACTGCATTTCAAATTACTTCAGAACTGAAACAGTTGGTAAACTAAAATGGAAAGACTGAAGCAGTTATTTCCCTCTGCCTGTGTACTTGCACCTATTCTGGGGATTGTCATCACCGTGAAACGAGTGACTGAAGGTAAAATGTGCCAGCATCTGAAAATTCCAGATCAGCAATGTTACTTTGCTCAAACTCTGTAATTCAACTTGTTCTTTCTCCAAGCTGGATACCTGAGTATGTGCTTATTGGTTGATTACAGGTAAAAAATGTTGGGGAAAGAAAATAAAAAGTATAATAATCTGGTCTCATCTGATCTGTCTCAGATCATACCGTTTTGTGGAGTTATGATTTCATTTAAATAAATTTGTTTTGGATAAGGATTGAAATAACATGGTGATAATATTGACTTTAACCTGTCCACATTTTACCTTAAAGAAGTTTGTACAGCCTTCTTGGAAAAAAATAATTTTCTTAATTTTCTTGGTAGTAATTTTAAATAATTTTCTTCATTTTCCTCAGTTGTTTGTTATTTTAAAAAAATGACTCAAAGAATAAGTTAATTTCATTATTCTTCATATTATTGGAAATAGAACTCCTAGAAAATTAAGTAATATCTGTTTTGGAAGGATTTGGATTTAATGTGTTGTATAAATAGAGTGGAAGATTGTTTGCTTCTGTTTTCTGCTGTTCTTTATGGGAAAAGTTTTCATTAAAAAAAGATATATTGCTTGTTACAGAGAAACTAGAGTACTAACTCGCTGGATACATCTGAAGTGTTTTACTTCCTTCGCTTCCAGTACTTTACATTAACTGAAACAGAAACTTCTGGGAATCTTTTTCCTTAGGTTTTTAGAGATGTATAAGATTGTTGTAAATGCTGTTTAAGAAAGTTGACTAACAAGAACGTTCGTTAGGGGAGCTAGTTTTTAAGGCTCCATCAATAGCTAATGGAGGGCACTCCCAGGAGCACCAGCTTCTCTTTGGCTAGTGGAAGCCTGGGGAGATCTGCCTGCCTATGATTAACGTTAATGCGGTGGTACCTGCCTTTGTAGTTGCCTGCTCTCTTAGTTTAGTATCCAGTTAGGGATTATTTAATTTCTGTTATGTTATTTCCCCTAATACGATGTCTTAGTCATTGGGAAAAAACAGAGAGAGATAATATTAAAGCTTCTATTCTAGACGCAACATCTGTTAAGTAAGTCCCCCCTTCAACATAAATAACCCCAGAGTTGGTTAGAAAAAGCTGTAGAACCTTATTAAGGAAATTGCCATCTCTCTTTTGCCTTTTTTTTTTCTATTTTTTTTTTTTTCTCCTAGCCAATACAACCGTTGCCTGCTTTGTGGTTGAGTTCCTTTGAGAACTAAATCTTAAATAATGCTGCTTTTAAGATTGTTAACAGATTTTTAAACCAAAAAGAAGTGCCAAGAAAATGGTACATGAAATATCAACTAAGAATTTCAGTTTGTAAAGTATGCGCTGTTCATAGTGATAAGTCTCATACAGACCCAGTAACACAGCAGAAAGCACAATAAACCCAGGGATTTCACGAGTGTTTTACTATTACTCTAGTGTGGTGTGCCCTCATGTGGTTAAACGAAATATCTTCCTTCTATGGGTCAGACACCCTTTGAATTTATTGTCTGTTCTACTAAAGAACTGGGAGAAATAAAAACTGTTAGCTAAATGGGAGACAGTTTGATGCTAAGTAGATTTTTGGTATTTTTTTGTGGTACAGCTCTCAAATGATTTGGTACTTTGGTTCTGATTCAAGAACTGATGTGTGCATTTTGCTTCTCTTGTTTTTTTGAGATTTTGAGGATCTACTTACCAATATTTAGGACAAAGTGGCTTCATTTCTGATTGGTTAATACTGATAACTCTGTGGAAATGCAAACTTGTTTGTTGATTTTTCTCCCGCATAATACCGGTGATCTTTTACTTTTGATACCATTTGAGTACCACAGACTTAATTTTGTGATGATAATACATAGCAAGCTACTCTGCATATCTCACATCATGCATGTTATGTGTTTCTAAACTTGACCATTAGTTCTGTAATCAGTTTTGGAAGGAATTAGAGTTAATGTGGTGTTACTTTGTATTTCTCATAATTCACATAGATTGCCAGCAGCTTTTCTTGAGGGCTTCATATCCTCACAGCACATTGCGTATGATAATGAGTTTTGTTGTACTTATGAAAGTAGTGTCACAAAGTTTTGCCCCAGATTAAAAATTGATAAAATTGGGAGAAAAACAGGAAAATGCACTTATGGCATCAGTGGCATTTACTGTTTTAATTAACAAGGAAAACAACAGATGTCAGGAGGGGGGTTGCACTAGTAATAACTTATTAACTGTGAGAAGTTAAGTAAAGTTACTGAATGCAAAAAATTACTTTATCCTCAGTTACTGCTCAGTTGTTGCTAAGGCTGTTGGACACAGCACTGAAAAGTTAACATTTCTGTCTGCTTTGAGGCCTCTACTGCTTAATGTGTATTTACTAATTATCAGGTAGACTTTAGCTTTCTGATTATTTTTAGCTGCAGTAAGATAAACCTCATGTTTTACTGTGTAAGGGAATGCTTTTTGAATTGTAGCCTGTTAACCACTGCTGAGTTGCACAAAGCTGATCATTTGGAGCTAACTAACTTGCCTTCAATGGTTTAAACATTGTAAGTTCCCACATGGATATGTGATGTTGGCCCGCTAGGGCAATGGTAAACAGAAGGAAAATGGCCACAAGATCGCAGGCAGGAAGGACTGGTATCTCCAAATGTTGCTCCAATTAAAATTCAATCTATGCTATATAAAACCCGTAATTCTTGATTTAAAGCTTTGGAAGACTCAAAGGTATGGAGATGTCAAGTCCTTTTAGGCACCCAGCTCCTTGAGTGTAATTCAGAAACTGAAGTTATATGATTAGGATGCCTGTTCAACATATGGAGGTGCGAGATCCTTAGGAGTGAGATTTAGAAGATAGCAAATGGGAGATGTCAAAGAAAGTGGACTTTTAAAAATTCTGTCCCATTCTGGAACTTATATGCTCAACTCTGAGCCCGCAGAGGTGAGCTTACATCGTATAGTGATCAACAGACAGCAAGTTTGCTTGGAGTTAGACTAAGCCCTTCTTCAGCATGGAAAAAATGGCTCATTCTTCTCTTTTCAAACCCAACTGCACTAGTGTTGCAGCCCACATTCTTATACAATGCTCTAGATGTTAAAGTATTCATCCATGAAGGGCAAAGATTTGGTTCACTTCTCTCCTGAGCCTGAGGTACTTCAAACCCACATTTCTTCCCCCGCCCAGGACAATGCTGTACCCACCAGTTCATAGCCTGGTCTCTAAGCTATGTAAGGTAGTCATCCTGCTAAAATTACGGCATTATGTGGGGAAGAATTCGTATTCATCTATCTATCTTAGTATAATCATCAGCTGTTCTTATCCATAACGAAGAAATAGATGACAATAAAAGAATGTTTAACACTAGTCATAAACTTGACTTTTTAAAATGGTACAGCCTAAAATGCCTGGTGTAACCTAAAAAATGGAAATAATGGGAACCTGTGAATTTTGTACTGTCTTTGGCAGTTGCACTTGACTGGGAGCAAACCCTTTTGTGCAATTAGAAGAACCACAGTGAATTAGAAATAGAGAGGAACATCTTAAAATTTGGCTTTTATATTTTACTTGCATTAAAGGCATTGAGCAGATTTTTTAGGAGTCAGATTAAGCCAATGGTTTTGTTGAGGACTGTTTTCTCAGTGATAGTAACCCATTGTGTAACTCATCCAGTTAAACACCTGCTTAAGCTTTTCTAGCTTGGCAAAAGCTGGAATTATCAAAATTCCTAATAAGATACTAGAAACCTGTATTCAGGAAGGGGATTATTTCGTTCTTAAAAGAGAGGTTTCGCAATCCAACAACACACAAAGAGAGAGGATCTCTTGTAATTAATGTTGCTGTTTACACTACCAATTCCATGAGATGGTCTTGGTCCCAGTGGTGTTACCAGTTGACACGTGCCCACACCGCAGTGCAGCACCATCATAAATGGCACTAATTGACATTCTTCTTGTCAGGTTTTGCACAGAGGTTGAATGAGCTGTAGCAACTGAGCAACTGTTTCTGTATCTTTAGGGCTTTTCCTGGGGTCACAGTCAAGGCAAGTTATCTGGGTGGTGTGAGGGACCTCCAGTCACATACAAGGGCAAGTGAATCCATAGGAAACTTGAGGAATATAAATCTTCTGTCATTCATGAGAGGAATATTAACATAATCTCTTTTTCCTCTCTGCCAGGTAACTCCTTACATGATGGAGTTATAAGAAAAGAAGCTGGAATTCATATTGGCCTTCTAAATAGCACCACAGTAGTTTAGTGTCAATTAACAGTAGAGCTTTGTCACAAGAGGAGAATTAAAAAAAATTTTTGCTCCTAGTTGATTACAAATTAGAGGCAAAATATATTAGGGGAGACATTTTATTAGCTTAAATTACATTGATTCTTGTTTCAGTTGTGGGAGAGTAGTGAAAACATTGCAGGTTTGAATGTCTGTTGTATAAAAGGTAATTTTTTCAGGAAGATTTGTAGGTGGAAAATAAGTATGACAGGGTCTTTTTAAATTGTTTTTTTTTTCTTCTTTTTGTTAACAGAACAAGTAGTGGAAAATTCCACAGAGAATTAATACTTGTTGAAGAACTTTAAAATACTTGCTGAAGAACTTTAAAAGTGCCTTATATAATATTTATTCACACTGGCTAGGATACAAGCCTCTTCCCATGGTGTGAACGCTGATAAGAAGAATATAAATTAACAGTAACAGTGTTACTATCTCTAAATTACATCCTAAAGGTACATCATGTAGACAGAATAGAAATATGCAAATTTGTTCAGGAATTTGTATTTGGCAGTGGAAATGTGAATAAGGCAGCTAGCTGTCCTCAAGCTAGGTTGGATTAAAATATACTGGCTCTAATCAATGTTGCCTGAGTTATCGATGTACTTTGCATCCAAAAGGTAGGTATGTCACATTTTTTAACAGCCTAGCTAATAACTTATACATTAGAGAGAATAGTCTGCTTATTTATTAATTCTTCTAACCAGCAGCTGTTTGCAAACACTGAAGGGAACTGGAAGGAGTACAAAAAGACTCGGCTAAACCACTGGAATTCAGTGTGGATAGTGAAAGTTGTATTTGTCAATGAAAATTCAAATATCTACATATAATAGAAAAAGAATTTCAGTTTTATGAATTAGGTAGACAGCTGGTGCTAATTGTGCAGAGATAATTACAAGAGTTAATTATATAAGCTGTTATGATTTATGAGCTAAGGACAGTGGCAAATTACTTAAGTTGGTAGAGAAAATTGAAGAATAATTATTATTAAAATAAAGTTATATTAAGGACTGAATCATGCTTAGCAGAACATCTGTGTTACAATTATATTGGTGTAATAAAAAAAAAAAGATATTTTTTACGTAGTACTAGAGAATAAGCACAAATATGGAGGAAACTCAAGTTAGCTGCTTCTCTGTTTTGCAACTGAATGGAGAAGAAGTAGTTGTTGAAAGTATTTTCTCATGTATTTTGCTCAATCTCTTGTAGTTGGATTAGGATTACCTAGTGAGCTACTGCTGAGAGTCATATGATAAAGCAAGTTTTATGGTGTGTGGAGTCGGGAATGTATAAAGCAAAGTCCCATGTGTTTTTGCTTTGGATGGTCAAAGTGAAGAAGGTCGTGAACACAGTGTTCAGGTCTGCTGTCTGCTTTATTTTGATCAAGGAGTTGAGTCTGATCTTCCTACAGCCATGCCAGTGCTTTAACCCATAACACAATCTGTTTCTCTCCCAAAGTGTTTTGAAAGGTCTCTATTTCATCCTGTTGCCAAAGGAAACAAAAAAAGAAAATCCAACCCTGAGACAGTTAGGAAAATGAAGCTCTTGTTTTCCAGACAGTTGTAGACATTTTTTTCTTTGATGAAACAAACTTCTTTCGGAAACAGGAGGATTTTGAAAAACAGTGCTCAAGGGGATACCATTAGTATAACCAGAGAGGCAATAAGATAATGCATTCGAGTGGAAGAGTGGCCTTATATCTAGAAGCAAAGGGGCCCTTACACTGAAATGTCAGGGTTGTCTTTTTTCAGGTCATTGAGTGTTTCCAGCAGCTTGGTGATATATGAGTGTATGAGAAGAGAGGAATAACTTGTAGCTGTTCACATTCAAGAAATGCCACTGGGAAGAGCAAGTAATATTTACTTGAAAATAGAACGAACACAGGGGAGAATTGTGAATTTTTTTGCAAATAATTAATGATCTTTCAGAGAAACCCTTTTATAGTGATTTCACCTGTCACAACCAAGCCAAAGTATTTGTATGAATGGTTTTCATAATGTACGTATTTGCATAGCCATATATTTGATTTACGTGCTTTGGTTTATTAAAAAACAAGCAAAGAGATAAATGCTGTCCACCCTCTGAAAAACTCCAACAGCCTCTGTCATTGATATTTAAAAATCATAGAATGGTTTGGTTGGAAGGGACCTTAAAGACTATCCCCCCCCCCCCCTGCCATGTGCAGAGATACCTTCCACTAGACCAGGTTGCTCAAAGCCCCATCCAACCTGGCCTTGAACACTTCCAGGGATGGGGTGTCTACAGGTTCTCTGGGCAACCTGGTCCAGTGCCTCACCACCCTCATCATAAAAAACCCTCTTCCTAGTATCTCATCTAAATCTACCCTCTTGTAGTTTAAAACCATTACCCCTTGTCCTGTCACTACAGGCCCTGGTAAAAAGTCTCTTTCCATCTTTCTTATAAGCCTCCTTTGAATATTGAAAGGCCGCAATGAGGTCTCCCCAGAGCTTTCTCTTCTCCAGGCTGAACAACCCCAACTCTCTCAGCCTGTCTTCATAGGAGAGGTGCTCCAGCCCTTGGATCATCTTCATGACCTCCTCTGGACTTGCTCCAACAGGTCCATGTCTTCCTTGTTTTGGGGCCCTGAGAGCTGGATGCAGTTCTCCAGGTGGGGGTCTCACAAAAGTGGAGTAGAATCACCTCCCTT
Source organism: Cariama cristata (assembly GCF_000690535.1). Classification (NCBI taxonomy): domain Eukaryota; kingdom Metazoa; phylum Chordata; class Aves; order Cariamiformes; family Cariamidae; genus Cariama; species Cariama cristata. Next base: position 2,051 of record NW_009596229.1, on the reverse strand, counting down.
GACCTACTGGCTGCACTTTTGATGCAACCCAGGATATGATTGGCTTTGTAGGTTGTGGACGTACATTGCTGGCTCATGCCTAATTTTTCATCCACCAGTATGCCCAAGTCCTTCTCCAAAGGGCTGCTCTCAATCCTTTCACCACCCAGTCTGTAGTGGTGAATATAAACAAGACTTCAGTCCTAGGTGAGTGATCAGTGACAAAACACAAGGATTAGTAGCACAATTGAAAAAATGCATATCCATATTTTCCTCAAAAATTGTCAATATATTTTTTAATGTGATTATGGAAAATCTTGAGTAACTAATGCAATTCAAGCAGATACTAAGGAAAGAGAAGGGGGAAGTATTACAATTCTTAAACTTTTGGCCCATGCATTTTAGAAATCAGTAGGGAAGACAGTTTAATTCACAGAGCCAGGAATGTTTTTCTATGAGCTGTATCTGCTGACTGGGGATTAATTTGATGAGTATGTGTTCTAGCTCTATCCCCTTTCACTTCTGGCATCCCTGCCCGCACATGACCTCTGCAACAGGGAAATCCATGCTAATAGAATTTTCTGCTTTTAGCAAAGACATCCTCACCTTTCTTGTGTGCTGCTGGAGCTGTGTAAGGAAGACTTAATTTGGGATGGGACTGAACTATTAATTAGTGAAGTTCTGTTTTTCCAACAGAGATCTGTGCTAGAACTGTGTGAAGCTTCTTTACTAAAATAAGAGAGCAAGGTTCCCTAGCGTGATCACAAAGCCAGGATCATTATAGGGTTGCCAAATGAGCTTATGGTAATTATCGAGTAATATATTTGATAATTGTACAGAATTTTGGGTGAGGTCTGCATTAACTAGTAACAGAAGCTGATAGAGACATTCTTTCCTTTGTACCAGTGTAGGTGGGATAAGATATTTAAAATAAACTAGTTAAAGCCCTGCCAGAAAACTGAACTATGTTTGTGTCTTGTCTTTTTTTTTAACACAAATGCAGTTAAAATCTACTGGGTAGACACTTCTGAAAAACTCAAGCATAGTCTTAACAAGATAACATAGGGTAACAAGTTTTTTTTTTTTTTTTTCTTTTTATCATGCAACTTAAGTTCCAAATTCATATACAGCTTTTTTAAAAGGGCAAAGTAGCTGGCATACCATGGTTTTTCCTGTCATTGGTATAAGAAGTCTTCCTCTCCCAAAGTGGCTGACTTTTCTGAATGATACTTCTAATTTTGGAAGAGACTGCTTTCTTAACGTTTCAAACTGGTAATTTAATGTAATTTAAAAGAAGCTGACACAAGGTGGGCACAATTGCAAGAATCCAGTTTTTATGAGTGGTTTTCTTCCTGTAAGACTGTGTATGCAGAACCCAACTGTTAGTGCAAAGACTGGAAACCAGAATTGCCCTTTCCTAAGTGAATGTCCTAACCCCACATTGAGAATATGTCTCCTTCCTTACTGCCTTTTGGTCATATGAGTCTTCTATCTCTTGCTGCATAATTCTCCACCTTTGCATAGAGAGAAGAAAACCTCACCATTCCATTACTGTGCAGTTCATTGATTATAATATTTCCTTGGGAAGTGGAAGATCTCCTTTGCATCAGGGGAGTCCAAACTTCTGTTTTCCTTTGCTCGGTGCCGGGAAAGGTGATGGAGCAAATCATCCTGAGTGAGATCACAAGGCGTGTGAAGGACAATCAGGGGATCAGGACTAGCCAGCATGGGTTCATGAAAGGCAAGTCCTGCTTGACCAACCTGATCTCCTTCTACGACCAGGTGACTCGTTTGGTGGATGAGGGAAAGGCTGTAGATGTGGTCTACCTGGACTTCAGCAAGGCCTTTGACACTGTCTCCCATGGCATTCTCCTGGAGAAACTGGCAGCTCATGGCCTGGACGGGAATACCCTTCGCTGGGTGAAAAACTGGCTGGCCGGCCGTGCCCAGAGAGTGGTAGTGAATGGAGCCAAGTCCAGCTGGCGGCCAGTCACGAGTGGTGTCCCCCAGGGCTCGGTGTTGGGGCCAGTCCTGTTTAATATTTTCATTCATGATTTGGACGAGGGGATCGA
>NW_009596228.1:68377-86432 GCF_000690535.1 Cariama cristata | reverse complement strand
TCTATCCATTTCTTAATGCAGAGAGCAACCCCTCCACCTTTCTTTCCTCGTCTGTCCCTTCTGAACAGCCTGTAGCCATCAACAGCTGCGCTCCAGTCATGGGATTCATCCCACCACGTTTCAGTGATGGCCACCAGGTCACATAGCCTTCCAGCAGCATGGTGGCTTCCAACTCCTCCTGTTTGTTGCCCATGCTGCGTGCGTTGGTGTAAAGGCACCTCAGCTGAGCCATCAGCCATGTCTCCTTCTTAGAAGAACACCCCTTAGCTTAGCTTAGAAGATTTTGCTTGCACAAACACACACCTACCTTCAAAAAAAAGTACAGCCCAAAAGCATCAGTTCAACCGAGAAAGAATCTGTATCTGTAGGTGCTGAGGCAAAAGCCCACCTGAGATGTGGCAGGATAGTTGCTGGAATACCAGTAGCCTCTGGAATACATAATTCAGCCCTTTATAGTTCCCTGTTCTATTCTAAAGCTGCGACTTTTACCTATTGGACGCAAGACAAAGGGTCATGAGTAAATAATAAACCTGTTCAATGACTAATTGTGCCGAGCAGAACAAATACCATAGCAGAGCACCAGTTGTGCAGCAAAGATGGAAAACATTTTTTCCACTCGAAGGCTGAGATTTCTAAGCACTCTCCAATCCTCAGACTTAGCGTGAGTTACAAGCACATGACCAGACGGATTCGGCTGCGACAGGCTAAGGCTTGAGGCACAGCAGCCTCAGGGGATTGCACTCAGGTTTGCTCCAGCTACAGGCTCCAGTGTGTTTCATGCCAATGTCATTTAGTCCACAACTGGGGCGGGTTAAGAGCACACAGGCAGTTGGTAATGGCTTCAGCTGATGAGCAGTGACGTCTTCGGTCACATCCGTTACGTCATTTTCATTTATATGTGCATAGTATGAAACGGCTTTGAAATCTGGCAATTAGGGTTTGTTTCTGAATTTTGCACATGGGATTGATAATAGGAATAGGATTGGGTTTGTACGGCTTTACAGTTCTTTAAATATCTAGGCAGGCTGTAGACATTTACTCTAAATCTGATCAAAATGATTGCAAATTTTAATATCTCGCTCCTTTTGCCATATATTTCAACAAGAGCAAGTGACAGCCTAGATGATGAACTGCTGGAGTACTCAATTTGCCATACCCAGGTAACTTAAGCAGCCCATCTTTGCAACACCATTTTTACTCTCCTAAGTTAGCAATTCCTGAGTGCTCAGAGGAACATGAAGAGATTTGAGGACACTAGTTAAAAGTCTTACATTGGAGGAGGATTTTCTTAGACAAGTCTTGCAAGGAAATGCATGATCCTTTATTTGTGTGAACATATGCATCTGTTTCCCTGTCCACCCGTCATTCTCTCAGTAACTTATGAATCCATCGGCCAATTTCAATCAAATACAACAGAGCCAGATAAGGCTCAAAGATATTAACTTCCTACAAATTTAAATAGGCGGCCAGGGAGAGGAGAGAGACCCTGTCAATTCCCGCCTGTAAAGGAAAGACTGCAGTGTCTCTGCCTTTACTAAATACCAGGGAATGCACATAAAAATTCAGCCTTGGGGCAGAGATCTAGGAAAAAAAAAGATTAAATCAGTCCCATTTCCCGTGGAAGTCCTTGGTTTTAATTATTGTGTGTATGGTAATGCCTATGAATTCATACCATGTGCTGCCCTAATATTGAAATCTCAGGCTATTAGAATATAGGTTATGTCCTCAGGCATGGGAGTTGTAAATTTTCATTTCGTCCAACCTCATACACTCTGTGAGGGGTTTGGTGACAGGAAGGTTAAATACTTTCCATACTTTCTATGGAGTCCATTGGTGGCAGAAAGCCTCAGACCACAATCAAGGCAAAGACTTTCCTGAATCCAGCTGCAAGCAGGTACTTCATCCTCTAAACAGAAGGCAAAGGCTGAAAGTCTGAACGACACCCATCTCTTCCCTACCTGCAGGAGCCAGCGTGCCTTTATTTCAGGAGAGAACTGAAATCAATTTTGTGACGGTACAAGCAGTAGTCAGGGTGGCCCAGCATGCACCAGCACCTCTCACACCTTCCAACAGATAACTGCCTTTTTTTTCCTTTTTTTTTTTTAAATGGCTACGCGCACAGCCAAATAAAAGCAATGATTCCTGGGCCATGGCTGACAGGAATCAGTGCCCATGCAATCTTCCTCCATGACTGAGGGCCACAAGGAACCACCATCCCTTGGTACAAAATGGCAGGGAAAATAATGGGTGGTATGGCCACAGCACACATGCTCGCTTAGACTTGTGGCCTATAAATTTCCAAAGACTCTGAACTACTGTCCTACATGTTTTCAGTGTTTATAGGGATGATTATTTTCAGTCATGCTAAGTTCCTGACCTCAAACTCTCTTGGTCACAAGGTTAATGACGTGCTGCACTGGAAAAGGATCCCATTTTTTCAAGATGTTGTTTTTTAGTATCCTATTTATAAAAGGCATCAGCCTCTGGTTGTTTTGGTTTTTTTTTCCTAGCTCTTTAACTGTACATTTTTGACTGTCACTATATGCTGCCCATATACTTTCAGCGAGTAGCTTTCAAATTTACCCACATCTTTTTCTGATGCTCTCTCCTTTTAAGTTAAACTCTATGAAACTCAGTTCAACACAGTTTGTTTAAAGGATTTGTATGTTAAAAACCATAATACCTAGCAGGTAAAAGTAATATCATGTTAAAAATCCACATCACAAACCATGGAAGAGACAAACAGAAATAATAAGATTAAAAAGTATTAAAAAGTTGCCAACCATCTGTCTTCAAAGATTAAAACTTTCCACAAACGCCCCTTATCTCCTGAGCCAAGCTCCTCCAACAAACCCCTTTGAGGTATGGGAGAAAACTGGCTTCTACACGCAATTTAAATATAAACACCCTCCCCCTGCAACCCCCAAGAATTGATACAATTTACCATATGGAAATTCTTGATCAAAAGAAGTATTTTATCTTAAAATACTTCATAAAAGCACAGAAAATTTGTTAGCTCTTGAAAATTGTTTATAATATTCGTACATCAACTACTGTGCATATTTATGAAATGGCAGCCAAGGAGTCAATACAGAGATTACGGTTATGGCCATCATCTCCTGTCAAGTCCTCACTGATTTAGAAAACCTGCCACCTGGAGTTTGGATTCTAAAATGATGGTAAAGTACATAACATTTCATAAACAGATTAAGTTAGTAAATTTGTGACTAGAAAAAGAAGTAAGCTATTGTAAGTGCAAAGCTGTAATTCATAAGGAAGTAGTACAGCCTAAATTACAACATTGCTGAAACCAAAATCTGGGGGTTTCAAATTCCTCCAAGTGGCTTATGAGCATGTATTTCCTAGAAAATTAGGGATTTAGGTGTTCCTAAATCAAAGCAGCATTTCATCAAAATGCCTACTAGGAACTGTCATTTAAGAAGAACATGGCTGGACAAATGCAAATTTGTGAAGGAAAAACTACCTTGAAGAAGAAAGTTTCAGCTATTGATACTCTCGTCCCTCAAAAATATTTGCAAACAAAATATGCAGAGTGCAGTTCGAATTCATGTTTTCTTCATTTTGCTGAGACACTACAACTGAAACTTGTCATTCTTGCAGGCAGCACCAATAAGTTTGAAGAGGCCAACGGCATAAAACACTTGATAGAAGAGAAGTTCTTGATGAAACTAGTGATACGGAGCAGTAAGTGTTAGATGGTTGGGATGAGACATCAGTGAGACTCACAGTACCTCAAGGAAAATTAATTTTAAAAGTGACACGTAAAGGCAAAAAGTCAAAAAGGTGGAAAAGATTAGAAACCCCATTTTGTTTCCATCTTTGTAGACTTAGGAAGACACAAAGTCTTAAAAGCGTGTGATAAAATTTGGATGCTTTGGGAAGTACCGATTTGGGCACAAATGCATTTTCAACTGACGGCAGGGCTGCTTAGCAGCACAGATGGGCCGCTGCCATACACTGGGTGTGCACGGACCTCGCCAGACAGCGCTAAGGCAGGCAGCTGCCCACCCCTCCCTGCCTGCCGCCCGTACATACAGGGCACATCTGCTCCACGGTAGCCATAGGAGAACTAAGGTAGCCAATTAAGAACAGCTAAAAGGCTTCTCAAACTTCTCAAAATATGAAAATCTGTATTTGTTAGTGATCTTACTATTTATGTAGGAATATACTTTAAAATGGAGAATGGCTAAGTATTAAAATGACGGCATCTATCTTGCCTTCGAAAGAGTTTGACAGTTCAGACTGAACTCGCAGTATTTCATTATTTACCATTTGGCTCCCCCTCAGCTTTATTAGGGGAAACAAATGTGTTCAGCCTGGAAAAAGATTTAGGGTGGTTTTAAGCTGGTGTTAGCAAATCAAGATTATCCAGTGGCTTGGGCGCTAGTCTAAGACTTGGGAGACTGCACATTATTTTGGACTCAGCCCAAAACTAGTCCTCTGAGTAACACTCCCCACCTGTCAAAAAGGAAATACCAATACCTCTCTATTGTGAAAAGAAATAGGAATCTTGTGATGGAAAGGGTTATAGAAGAGTCAAATATTACTACTAATGTAGATTTATAATCATAGCTTCACCTTTACAGAAACGCCATCCTCTGTCTCTCCAAGGCCACTCAGGGCCCCCACCGCACAGGGGACGGGATGTGCTGCAGTCAGTCCAGACCCGCACGGGAGCTCCTGTACCTCAGCTTGGCTCACTGCTCTTTCCAGTAGCATAAATGTGGATCTTTTACCTCTACCTAGTCATCAATTTTTGTCAGAAACCCAGGAAATGTAACTACCTTTGAGACATCCTCACCTCTTTCAGTTTAGACCTAAACTGCCCCACAGGTTTAAAAGGTATGTGGCGGGGAGCAGAGGGGAAGGACGTTGAAAGACACATGACGTCACCTCTGCTTCCCTAAGGAGCTAGCGTGGGTTTTGTCTATGTTTGAACCAGTCACCAATCGTTCCTGACCCATTCCCTTCTCACTACAGAGAAAAACAACAGCTCTTCAATGCTTCACTCGAGGTACCGAAGAGGTTGGCCAGAGCGTCAGTACTTCACCCTGCGTGTGTCAGGGCGAGCGTGTTTGCTCAGCTAGTTTAGAACCAGGCTGACTCCGTGATGACGTCTGTAAAAAGAGCTGACGAGTGGAGGCCAGCTCCTGTGCTACAGACAGTGGCTTTCAAGTCAGTGCAATTATTTGCACGAGTAACGAGCGTGTGTACTAATAAAGGTTGCATGGCTAGCATTAATACCAAATCCAAGAGCTCAAAGTCATGACTTCTATCTAGTGTTAAGAACCTGAATGTTGTAGGATTTGCACAGCTCCCCCCAGGTAACCCAAATTAAAGACAGAAATAATAGAATTATCTCTATTAACAACAAAAAAAATTGCTCCAGTGACTGATTTTTTTTCCACCTACCCCAAGACTGAATCACCGTGTGGAGTATGCCGTGGAGCTTTGCTGGAGTAGCTGGAGAGACAGGCATTGGAACTAGAGAAAGCCCAGCAGCATGCAAGAGAACTTAAGTCATAAATATGTATGAGTTCCTGTAAAAAATAAACCTGATATTAATATAACCGGAGTCTGAGATGGAGAAGAAGATCTGCCGCTGAGTCATGCAGAGCACTCTTTGCCAAATGCCTCAGCTAAGAAATTGTTCTGCATAAAGTTGAAAGCCCGCCACGAAACAAACACTTTCAAATTCCACCCTAAGAAGCTGTGGTGATATCAAGGCCATTCTCGTCCCGTTACTTCAGAGATGTTAGCTCTTGCTGGCAACTTGCCTTGGCACTTTCCAGGAAAGGGCACAGAAAACGGGTAGCTAGGAACAAGAAAGGGGAGTGGTGGAATTCCACTGCAGAGTAAAATTCAAATATTTTAATGAACACATGCTTTGGGGTTACTTTTACCTGCTCACTTTAGTATGTGCTAATAAACGTATGTAGCTTCTCTTTCTTTGGGTCTTAGACACAATCTTACCCATCTCCCATCAGTCTAGGCACGTTTGAGGCTATTTCAAAGTTTTTTCAGCAAAATGCTTAAAATGTCAATTGAAGAAAGCAGGGGAGCCCTTACTTCTGCAGGTTGTAATGGATGCCAGTAGTACCGATCATTTAAATTCATCTTATTAGGACTCTTAGGTACAGCGGAAACATAAGATGGATTTTCAATGTCATGTATGAAGATTTAGTGATAATAGAGTTATAAGCATTGTTTTGATCTCCCTTCTGCATAATTGCAAAAAAGCTGAAGGTCTATGGCTTGGTTTTTCATTCAAATACAAATCTAACCAAATGTAATGACAAGCTTCGGGGGTTTTTTAAATATATGAAGGTCCATACAGCACTGATTCAAACACTGTCCTCTCTCTCTGAAAATTAATGCGCTATTTGTTCATGGCTTTGTATATAAGCAGATGCAATAAATGTTGGCTTTGCTGGGAGTCACTGTGTACATGCGCTGCATCAGCAATTCAGTTAAATATTTTTAAATGGCCAGAATAGAGGCTGCTAAATAAAGAGGACAAATTTTAACTATAAAAGGAGGTTGACAGGCGTTCTTAAAACAGTAAACAAATGCTCCTGTAGCTTTACAGTAATCACACAATGCTTAATGGCATCTGTTATTATAAACTTAACTCTCAAAGGCTTCCAGTTTTGTGTTTTAATATTAGAAGTTTACTGAATCTAGGATCCAAAATGCTATTTTTAAGCTGTACAGTATTACACTGCTAAATGCCCAATTGGCCAGCCCTTGATTTTCTTGCAGTACTAGCCAAACCTGTCTATGTAGCAATTGTAGTAATGGTTTAGATATGAGGAAGAATCTTGGGTATAAGCAAAGGAGGATTAACAATCTCTCTTGGTTAAGCGTTTTTTTTAAATTAAAATGTTCACACGAAAAGAATAATGAGTGGGACCTTTCATTCATCATCTTCTTTTCCTGGTATAGAGCAGGCAAGATTTGTAATTTCATAAAATACTAAAGTTTGCCACCAAAAAGAAAATGCTAATTTATGAATGGAAAATAAAATCTGTATACCAAAGCCTGGGGCAAACAGGCGCTGGGAATCAATGAAGGAAAAAGTAACAAATGCCTTTCCTGTGGGACGATGAAACACTACACGGTTACGTGGTTCTCCAGAATCAACCCTTCCACAGCTGAGGCTTCCCTTTCATTAATGCCAGCTACATGCCTTACTGGGTCAACCGACAATACAATTTTAATCTGGATCAAATACACGTGCACCACTGTACTTCTGCATCTTCTGAACTAACAAGAGTGTGGGATACAGCGTTAAAGCAGTTTTGTATTTTCTGTTGACTGTAAGTTGATTGCAGGCAAAAAAAAAAAAAAAGGTCAAATCCATTATAAAACTGGCCAGAAGAAAGTTATTGCTTTAAAACAATGCTAACACATTTTTTTTTAAGGTAGGATAAGTTTGCACCAGACCTGCAATTTCACTCTTTGTGCTGGTAACTTTTCTGATCCACCATGAAGTACTCTGAAGCCAGATTTACCAAGCCATGTCCCCGTAGCCTGGCCTCCGTACCTGCCTTTTCTTAGATGGTCCTTAGCTGTAATGGTAAGAGCAACGCCAGTGATGCATACACTCAGAAAATAAGCGTTCACTCCTTATTTCCAGCTTGGCATTAGAATACTACTGAAATGGCTTCTCCAAAACTGGATATTACATATTGTCAAAGTCTATAGCATAGGCCATCTCAGCCCTAAAAAGTTTTTGAACCAAATAAGCAAGAAAAGGCATCTTCTAAGGTAAAGAACTTTTTAAGATTAAAGATTACAAAACCGATGAAAACCATCCAACCTGCAAAATGGCTCAGTGGTGGTTTAACTACTTGTGGTGTTAACTACTATGTGTGTTTAGTGCACCAAAATCACTTGTTGAGTTTGCCAGGTGATTTGGATGAGCAAGAAATGGAAAATCAGGTGTACTCTTTGAAGCTGGCAAATTTGATACATATTAGACATTCCTGATCAAATATAGAGATTTCCCACAGGGAATGATAAAGCCTTTTTTGGTAGGCAATTGGACAATTCCGATTTGTATAAAAATGCTTCCTTTTAAAGCTTGTGTAGCGTAATCACAGACCCTGACAGTGTAATTGCAAAAATATAAGGTTAAGAATGTTGTTTACCTTTTGGAAGGAGGCGAGGGTCGTCTACTGCTCCATCATTTCTCAGCTGCCCAACAACTTGATGTCCACAGCCCATTTGTACAGGGCATTCATTTTATAGCCTGGCTCAAGGCAGAAAAAGAAATGAGGAGGCATTGGGTGTTTCATTTCAAGACACTGAAAAAAATCTCCCACGAGGTGTCAGATACTGAAGGCTGGGCTTTTGGCTCCCTTGCAGACAGCGGCAGTTTTACTGCTGACCTCGGTGAGGCACTGAAATCAATATTCCAGTCTGCACTAAGGAAAGAGAAGAACCATTACACACGGTTCGTGACAGGGCAGGGCTTTTCTGGTCACCCTGACTTCTGATTCCCATTAAGAACTGGGGTCCCTGTTAGGTGTAAGACAGCTTGGGACTCTGTTGACATGGAAAGACAGATAACGTGTACGTGTACCTGTCAGAGAGGTATGCGAGGCCACAGCAGAAGACCTGGTTGAGTGTGAGAACCAGAGTGAATTCCCCGGCCGCCCAATGCAAGGGCTCTGAGGTCTCACGAGGAGACCTGTGCCTGCCTATAGACCTACATGGGATCGAGGAGAAAAAAAATACGCGCCGAGTCTCACAACGTTATACTTTCAATACTGGAATACTACATATGGAGCTATCTCAGTCTTACTGGGGGTTTGCAAGGAAGGGCCCTGAAACAGAAAGGGGTTTTGTAAAGCGGCGGGCAATTGGTTGTAATAAGTAATTTACTGAAGTGATCCAAGAGTCTTATGTTTATAAAGGACCCATTGATGTTTAAGTACTATTTTTATGAATGTAACAAACAGCAAATATTAAAAGGTACTCTCAGATCTGAGCAGAAATTGATGCTGAATGAGGTTACTAACCTGAAATATATTTTAGGAGTATTAAAGAGATTTTAAACTGAAGTTGCAGTCAGGAATTCAAATTGCAGCTTGTTATTAAAGATGTTGATTTCCTGATCTCTGCTACCCTACTCACAAAGAACAAGTGCTGGCTGCTCCATCTATCTCTGCATCGCAAAAACATTTGCAGGTGATTATAACAGAACTGACCATTTTTAGTTGCCACGGGCCAGGTTACTTCCTACCAGGACAAAACTATGGAAAGGCTCAAACTTTTTACAGTTACCGTTTGATATTTCTCGCTGACCAAGTGAGAAACTCACCTCTCAGTGCAGAGGATGGCTGGGAATTGCGGCTCTATGAGTTACACTCCTCTGCATCCGTGGGGTCATCACACAAAACCTGAACCCCCCTGACAGCCTGCGGTGGCTGGAGAGGCCTCGGGGGCTTCTCTGCTTTGCTCCGGAACTGTCATCCCAGCAAGGCTCCCTCTGCATCTCCGCTCTCACGGAATCCTCCCTGGAACCCACCGAATGTGGATTTGCTAGGATCTTTAGCATGCCCTTCTTCCCAAATGCATTCCTGTCTGTTCTTTCTTTGTGATACCACTGGGAAGATCTGCTTCCTCCCCAGCGGTTTATGTCTTCTCCGAGAGCTGAGCTGACACAGGCGCAGACCCCAGGGGTTGTCCCCCCACAGCAGCATGCCTCCATCAAGTGACCACGTCCATCAAGCAACCTGCCGGGGGAGTGAGACTGTCACAAAATAAACCCCATTTCCTTTCCATCTACCAAATGATATTTCCAAGACCTACAGCTGACAGCAATACTTTTTGCAGCAACGGCAGCCCAAGAAACAAAAAGCCAGTGATCCAATGCCAGGCAAAGATGCTGAAAGAAAACAGTTATCGTCTGATGGAGGAAATGTGTCCCAGCCCTCCCCACTAAAGCAGAGGATCCCTGGGCCATCCCACCCTTCCACCTCTACCAGCACAGCCCAAAGGGCAGATCACATGATGATTACTAGCGCCCTTGTGAAGCATGTTGTAATACTACAACCAGTTATCTGGAGATTATTTGTTGTTGTTGTTTATCCCCATTATCCTTAGCAATTTGCATTTAATGAGTAGATTACATGTATTTTTATGGCTGATGTTTCACAGCAGCAAATAAAAAATACGTAACCGCATCTAGGCAGCGTGCAAGTGGATCCCAATCCTACGTTGAACCAGTCCTGGAAGGAGTGGCTTCTGTCCTTTCCCCCTGGGAATGGAGCTTGAGGTGCCAGAAAGGCCTGCTGAGGAAAGAAAAGGTCATTAACCACTGCAGAGAAACTCAGTCTCTCTGAAGAGACCTGTTGGCTGTGGGCTTCAGGAGACTGAGGGTATTACACCTTCTGTTACAAAAAAGCTGTGACGGTTGAACAGCACCTGACAAATCACTGAGATGTCAGGTCACCAACCTCGGCTCAGCAGACAGCGTAGGCGAGGACGCATCACAGTCGGCATTCAGGCATCTCCTGGCAAACAGTTTTCCTCTCTCCACCCTGACCACTCAGCATGTCGGCGTTGTTTTACATCACCTTTGCTCCCAGCCACATTTGAACATGATGAAGTCTTGTAATGCTTGTGTTTTTAGCATCGTTACACAATCGTTACACAAGCAATCGCTAGTTCATTGGGTGCCTCTGTTCCCCTCTTCCCCGTGCTTCTTAAGTGTCTGCTGGCATTTTGCAGCAGCTAAGGAAGGCTGTGGTGGGACAGGAGAGGACCTGCTGACCAGCAACGTGTCACGTAGTGTCAGAACTGGCGGAGTATGTGGGGAAGGTCTCCGCACAGCCTGAACGAGAAGGGCTGTTTAGGGGAAATAACAGAGAGCATCGATAACAACAAACAGGCTTTGATCACTCGCTAACAGAACTGTCCTTACACATCCTCCTCCATGGAGGCCCTGTAGCTTCTTTCGCATTTGTGGAGAAATTAACAAACTGAGAGCCTGATCCGATTAAATACACTGGATGTAATAAAAAATTCAGCCATATTATACTCTTATAATACACATATATACACAGAAGGACTGATTTAAGGAGTATAGGCTGTCTTAACTCTGGCATTCTCCACCAGTTGAAAACTTGACCATTGGGCGTTGGTAACAATCTTTCAGTCTAGTATTTTAAATGCAATTACTACACAAGTACATCTATCAGCATATCTGTCTATGTTTGAAACAACTACAGATACATTTTTTCCCATGTCACATCGAAAACTTTTTATCTATTCACTTTGCTCTGCCTTTGGCAATTCCTAGTCCACAACAGAATTTATTTCTCATTTCAGACCCATTCACCTTCTTTCCAGGAAGTTGTCAAAAACCTTCACATTTACTCTTATTACTTCTTTTTCCTTATTCCACTGTCCTGTTGACACACACTCCTATGCTCGTAAACTGGGGTGAACTCCTGTACGTGCGGCTTGTCCCACACCGCCCCAGAGCTAAAGGTAAAATGGAGGGTGGGTTTCCTCCAGCCCAGGAGCTCTTCTGCCCCATCCCCTGCTAGAAGCTACCTGCGTACCAAAAATGCCTCTCTTCTTTGAACTTTGGTGTAAAGTTCAGGCCAAATCTGTCTGCAGAACAGTGATTCCTAGAAAGGTACGAAACCAAGAAAGCTTTCATTTTTCCAAATTACAGCCATACTAGGACGACGCAAGAAATAAGATGCAGGGGACTTCTATAACTAGCTAAAAATCTACTGAAGTCTTTCTGGGCTTGCCACAGCACACAGGCTGTGAGTCACAACTCCCGAGGCTTCCAGTTAACAACTAAAAGGGAGAAATGATCGATATCATTTTTCTCAGTGAGTGATTAAGACTGCTTTTAATAATGCAGTCATGCATGCTATGTACTAAAAGGGGTGATTCATTAGTTACTTGGAAGAGGAGCATTTTCTTTTCTCAGTTCAGAAGCCAGAGGGATTAGCATGTAGAAAGAGAGGAGAGGAAATACTGGCTACTTTTGTCCCTGTCCTCACATCTGCAGTGCTCTTCTCATTAAAGCAAGAAAGAAATGGGGGAATTTTGTATGCAGCAGTGACATTGTTTTAGTCACACTTTGCAGAAGTCTGACACCAGAGCTGGCTGCTGGCAGCTCCCTCCTCTGCCCTGCAGTCACAGGCGCCTGCATCCAGCCCGGAGCGTGATCTTCGTGGCCCTGCCGAGCAGCCCGAAATAGCAGTACCAGCTGCTCTGCACACCGTTTTCTGATGTTGCCCTGGCACATAGGTGAGAAATTTGTTCATCCTGATTTTTGTGGCGGTCACCTCTTCTGAAATCAAAAAGAACAGTTTAGGTAGGACTGTCAAAGAGGACAGTGACAATAACGTGTTGGCATTTTTTCTTATTTGAACCGTATTGTTGTTGCTGAACTGAAATTTATAACAACTCCTCCCAACTTTCCATCATCTTACGTTTGCTAATGATAATCTTCCTTTTAAGATGAGGTCACGCGTACAGTAAAGAATATGCCCCTCCCAAGCCTTTTTAGGTTTGGGTAGCTCCACATTTTAAGGCATTCTTTGCAACACCCTGGTGGTGCAATACAGTAGCGTGATGGCATAACCATCTGAAAGGTAACGCTGTGGTTTCTTAGAGTCTTCTTCCTGCCAGGAGAAAAGATGTTGCCAAAGCCTGCATGCAAAACATTTCCAACACGTGGAAATTGATGTTGCTGTCTTTTCATCATGACACGGGTTTAATTTATGGGCAAGTACAAAGCAATTTTTTTTCTGAAGAGACTGATCAAAACTGTCACATGCAAGACCTACATCTCTTTCCCCTTAGGGCCCAAATATCAGATACAAGTATAACTTACATGCAACTCATTTTGCATGCTTCTAACTGCAGTCGCATGTAATAATCATTTGGACACGCTGTACTCAGAAAACTGGCAGCAATTCCAAGATTGATGTATGTGACAGACCTCCGCTTAAAGATGTTCAGTATCTGCAATGCTAGCATACATACAATGCCCTCGCATCCAAACATAACCCCCCCACTATTCCTAAGCACACTTGGACCCTGGATTCTACCAATTTCATAGAAACTCTGCATCACTCATCCCTGGGCTAAGCCTTTGTCTCAGTGTTTCTCTCTCTGCTTTTGCTTAAATCTTTCTTTTGACCTAATCCTGGCTACCCTTTTTTGCCTTTCACCTCTCTTCTCCTCTGTCACACGTTGCCTCCTTGGCTGCCACAGCACCAGCTATTTAAGCCAAATGATTCAGCTTCTTCTCCCTTACTCATGCCTCTCTTTTCTAGAAGAGGTCTGGGTGGGATGAAAGGAGATGCAGCCCCCATGTCCCAAGACAACCCTGACCCACGTGAAGCGGTAGCAGCTCTAAGGGGTGGGTAAGCAGCCCCTGGCAGTCCTTCCCTCCCCAAACACATTTCAGAAATATCCTGCCCTGAACACTGCCTACCCTCAACTCCCCTGTGCTGGTTGGTATTTATTATCAGCCTTTCATTACCTGAATCCCTTCTTATTTCGCCTTGTCGAGTGCAGAGTGTGCTTCCCATAATGATGGAGTGGAGAAGAGTCTCTGTAGGTGCCTGTTTAGCTCAGTTCCTGATAGCAAGACCACAGGGATTTTGGTTTATATTCTTAATTACGGAAGGGTGCTTAAAGCCTTGGCTACATAAATTCCATATAATAAAACTCCAAACATAGAATCTGAATCAAATATATTACTACTGAAGTAAGAATTGCTTTGGGGGGGGGGAAAAAAAGTTGGGTTTTTTTTAGCAATTTAAAAAGATGATATTTTGGTCTAAAACAAGGATAATTTTTGTGGTTCTGAAGGTCAAAAAAATGTCCCTTGAAAACCAAACAATTGAACTGAAACATGGCTAGGGTTTCTTTTCATTAAATAGTGGAATATATTGACCAAAAGAAGGATCTTCCGTGAAAATCTCATCTTCAGTCAAAAAGTTTAAATCTCCTGAATCTCCTGAATATATACACAGCACAGACAGACACCAAATGAAATCATCCTCATTGTATCTATGTATATAACCACTGAAGAGCAATTTATTCCAGATAAAAACAGAGCATTATCAATTCCATATGTGAGGTGTTATGTAATTTATGTTATCATTTCATTCACCATTATGCTTGTGCTTTCACCAGGAGCTTCAAAGACAAATAAATCATTAGTCATTTAACTGGTGATACACAGTACTCATCTTTGTCATCTCTGGCAGGGTTTTGCTTTTAAGCTTAAGTTAAAGCAATTCATTTGTGTCCTAAGTGACATAAGTACATGAACTTCATTGCAGCAGATCTCTGATAAGGCTGAACGCAGAGCAAGGTCAGACCTTGGGAAGGAAAAGTGAGCACGGGGCTGAATGACTGCTACAATTATTTTTTTCTATAACTCAAGCAAACTTGTATGTTGCTTTTCTGACACTTCCTTGGAAACGGCTGCATCGTTTTAGCCAAAACATTTCCTGCCTTCTCCCCTCAGCCCCCCACAAGAAACAGCCAGAGGCGTTTATTTAGCACTGAAAACATCTGAACAATCTATGCACATTTAAGAAAGTACGGAAGAACTGAAACCAGTATAATTTAGTGGAAAGAGCTGGGCAGTCTTTTCCTAGGAGTTAATACCTGTGCTCTGCATAATGGAAAAATCACCATTTTTCTGTGTCAGTAATTCAGTGAGGTTGTTCCTCTGCCGCTCTCTGAAAGGTCATCTATAACGGTGAATATATAACTCGCCCATGGGTCAGTTCTTCCCTAAAGTCCTGTTTCAGGCACCGCAGGGCAATTCCCTCTGCCACCTGGGCCAGAGCAAAGGTACGCTGGCAGCTGCACCTTCCCAAAGCGGGGACTTCAGCTGCAAGGCCAGCTTGGGAACATCTCGCTCCCATCCCTGCCTTCCCTCCGGCTGCTTCTTTACACTCCT
Organism: Cariama cristata; assembly: GCF_000690535.1. Lineage (NCBI taxonomy): Eukaryota > Metazoa > Chordata > Aves > Cariamiformes > Cariamidae > Cariama > Cariama cristata. The sequence continues at coordinate 71,449 of NW_009596228.1, read as the reverse complement.
GCTGCTCTGCAACCGTTGTCGGGGCTGGGCTGTAAATCAGGTCACTGAGCTGATCCAAGTTACAAATAATCTTTTTTATTTACAGAGGTGTTCTTTATACAGGTTGCTTTTCTTACCAGAACGATGCCAGAAACCGCAGTGCTGGTGGACCCGAGGAGGCAGGGCCCTGGGATGGAGAGGAAAGGAGTCGGGATAGCGGGCCTAGGGGAGGAAGCGTGCCCGGGTTCATGGAACTGCCGGCTCAGAGCCTGTCTCTTCCACTGAAAAGGGTGGAATGCAGTCAGGAGGGTGTTAGCATAACCCATTAAAAACCAGAAAGTTACTGGATTAAAAAAAGACTAAAACGAAACAGGAAAAAGTGCTCCATACATGACTTCTGCAGAAAAAGTAGCTATGTACAGAGGTGTTGGAGGATGTGTATACATACACACACACACACGTATATATTCATATGCATACACGCACGCAAAAATCACCTCTAAAGTTAAAAGAAACGCAAACTACGTCTCACTTCAGAGTTTTTGCCAGCCTTCAAAGCCTGCGTGCAGCTCCCATCCCCTGGATGGCCGGTTCATGAAAGCAAAGACCAGGAAATCCCATAGAGGGAGCAGGTCGCCTTCTTTTCTGGCGCGACAGGAGATTTCAACCTTAAGGGACAACCCTGAGAGAAAGGAGAGACAAAAGCAGAGGATGAAGATGTCTTAGGGAGCAGTCCCAAGGGCCAGAGCAGTTTTACCCTGCAAGCAGGGGGAGCAACAGGAGCAGCAGCCCCTGCCTCTCAGGGCATGGGCAGGAGGGCTGCGGATCCACCCTACCGTCTTTTCCTCCTGCCCTCGTCTTCGTGTTCACGCTTTCAGCCCTACAAGGAGGCAAGAAGCTCTCAGTGTTTTCCCCTCTTCTACAGTCGCTGGGGTGTCCCCGCATTTCAGCCTCTTCTCCGCACACTGCAGGATGGAGATTTGCTTGATTGGAAATTGAGCAAAATTTCATTTTCCGACACCTAAGTAATAGAGCACTGCCTGGAAGGAAGGGAAGAATGCAGGAAGAAAAAGCCTGGCATTTCCTGTTGAACAAAAAGAATAACTAGAAAACACGTAACTGTATGCCACGGACAACGTAAGAGAGGCAGTATTAAGCAGAACCAATACCAAAACTGCATTCAGAAGACAGAATATGCAGAAATATCAGAGTTACTTATTGTCAGTAGAGGCTATGTGCCTGAATTGAACATTACGTTTATTCTAATTTACACGTGCATACACAAAATTTTCTAAAAATCTTTAACCCATGTATACCTGTATTGTAGGTCCAGAAAACTGGGTAGTTATTTGCACGACTGTAAAGCCCAGAACGCCCGGCCTAGTCAGAATTGCATTTGCTGAGCATGACCCAAATCTGTACCAAAAGCCTGTGCCTTACCATGTTTATTATAGTCCAACAAAAGAGAAAGTAAGATTCTTTTTTATTTTTCTTCTTCTTTTTGAAACAGACAGGGAGCTGTGACCAAAACAGTTTAACAGAAGCTGGATCTTATCAAGCAAACTCAGATTCAGCCTTTGAGATGAAAAGACTAGCAAATAAAAGATACCTGTTTGGGAGCAATGACTTTCATAAGATGCTTCACTGAGTAGTATATGTGTTCTCAACCAAAAAATAACAATTACAAATGAAAAAATGGTGCACAATACACGGCAAATACACGTGCATTATTTACCGTAGTATACCAGTGAGTTCTCTTTGTAGAAAGGCTGCCCACCAGCGCTTGCACCAGCTAACTTGTATTTCTGTAAAAATCTAAACACTGGCATAAAGCATACAATATTTATACATTAAAATTACACTAACAGCTCTTCCCCCCCCGCCCTAAAGTCTAATAATACTTCAGCATTTGTCTCCTGGGGAGCAAGAGCAGGTCTTAGGATTGTGACATAAATAGTTAAGGACAAGTCATGCAGCAGTAAAAGAGAAAAGGAACGCTCTCTGCCCTTCAATGCCCAGGCATTGCAGCATGAGGCATTAAAAAAAGGTAATATTACTTTTCCTCAGCTAACCCATATAACACGTTTCATCTTTTGATACAGGTTTGCCTTGTGTTTTTCTTTTCTTGCATCACTAGAGAGAGGCCATTTGAGGAATATATTCTGCACGGTGATGTGATTCAGCAACTTTCTGGAAAACAAAAATGCAGCCCTTTTTTTCGGTGTACTAATGAAACACAACTGGCAATAATTTTCTTCGAATTGAGCCTAACTGAAAGCAGGCAATGTACCACGTAAGCTGAAGCTCCGTGGTCTTGGATCACCATGTCATTTTTCATGGGTTTTTTATATGATTGAATATGAGCTGAACATACCCTGCCGCTGAAACCAGGCCAGTGGCAACACATGCATTACTGTACGAGCTGTTGCGTTACCAAGAATGGCTCAGCAAATACGTTTTCCTTTTTATCCAAATTCTAGGTAGCTTTTGTCCATACCAACACGTGACACCGTCGTTTCTGAGCATCTCCCAAGGGCATATCTGCTGAAAGATTATCCACGAGGGCAAAGCCCCCAGTCATGAGCTTGCCATGTCATAACTTTTTTCGCACAAGAGCATTGAACGGTACTCAGTAATACCACTGTAGAAACACTATATAATTTTGCATATTTGGTATTCTTTACCCAGGAGTGCTCCAAGTCTGGGAAATGAGATGGGGATCAAAAAGCATTTGCCTTAAGAGGAACAAAATCCCCCCACAGTGACACAGGGGGTAGTCAAAAGAGTTCAGGAAGCCATAGTGCCCTGGTGCTTCATGGGCATGTTTCCCATCAAAAATACCCTAATAAAGTGATTCTTGTCTATTTAGCCTGATAGAGGAGTCCTATCTCCAGGCAGGCACGATGCGATAGCCCTGACAAGCGACGAGTGCCTGAGCTGGGATATCCTTTTCCTCGGAGCAAGGCGTAGGAGTGACAGGCAGCACGACCCCCCCGTACCGCCACGACCCTTCCTGCCACCGCAGCAACCGCAGCGGGAGCAGTGAGGAGCGGGTCCCGCTCCCTCGGTCAACCCATCTGGAGACGAAAAGTG
>NW_009596228.1:65544-68346 GCF_000690535.1 Cariama cristata | reverse complement strand
CAATTGGGAGAGAAAAGGTGCGGGTAACCCCCCAGCCGTTATTGTTATTGCCAGAGCTGTCTGGGGACGGGGACATTTGCAACGCAGAGCCTGCGGGCTTGGCTAACCACTAACCAGCGTCGGAGCCTTTACTTTTGGAAGCACCAAGCAATATTCCCCAAAGATACTGCTGTTTGCAAAATTTGGACAACAAAGTCTTCCAGCGACTAGCTGGCCAGCGTGTTGCTGGCATTAAATAGCTGGCAGAATTTCTATCATAAACATTGCTATCGGGTCATTGTATCTCAGCTGTAAAAACTTGCCTCAGGCTGATATTTGGCAAACAAGACCCAGCAAGATAATCCTTTTTTAAACACGTTACCCTATCAGACATGTAAATCAAGAAGTCTGCAAGTGTGGGCCCCACTGCCACCTTTGCTGCTGCTTCTCCGCCGATGCTATGGCCATCAGGGGAAGTGAGCACCCGGCCATCCCAAAGTGCTTGCTCCGGGGCTTTCCCTTTACATCCCGCAAGGTTCAGGTAAAAATGCTGGGGAGGCACCGGGCAGAGCAAACAAGCCGCAGTCAGCGAGGAAACTCAGAGAAGAGTTTCCCCAGGAGAAAAGCCCATCTCCTGAGAACGCACACATAGCAAGATACCGATCGCCTTTCTACGCCGGTGAAGATAAGTAGCTGCTAGAAACTCCCAGCGTCCTACCTAGCCGTATACCTGCTCCTTCCAGGTCTGGAGTAGCCAACTTTTCTATATAAGTGAAAGAAAAATTGCACCTATTTCTATCTCAGAGAAAATGTCGGCTGTTGCTTCAAAATTAAATCATCTTCTTGGTCGTAATGTCATAACACTGCCACGGCTACACGGTCCTCTTGTGTTTCCAAAGGTTTCCTGTGGACTATACCACATCTGACAAATGCTTTGGTGGAAAACGTCAACCGCCGGCCCTTCTGAATGGAGATTTCCAGATCTGCGCAGAATATCCCCGGGACAAATAAGGGGTTAAATGCAACAGGGCTGGAAAACTCAGCACTGAACAAATAGTAGCAACTCATCATGTATCCCCATTAAAGTATTTGGGATTTATAGTCAGAAATACTCTTTTCATTGATTTCATTATTAAAAGTGTGTTACAGCTAAGGTTTTTTTTAAATGCTTATTCTCATTTCCAAATGCCCCAAGGGAACAACAGCCACAACAATAAAATTAGGAACCCATTACTGAAGATAAAATTAGAATAACTAAGCTCGACAATATACAGGGAAAATGCAGTGTTAAAATGTATGAGGTAAAATGTTTTCTAACTATCCCAATGTTAAACTTCATTTTGTCCTTGGAATGAGCAAGGGCAGAAATGAGTGACAAGCTACCACGTTATTAAACACAACTGTGTTTTGTGCAAGTTACCTGCTAAATCAGTATATGTTCTGAGCAAAGAGGCTTAATAAGATATTTTTAATTAATTTTGAATTAACAAGACTTTTTTTTTTTTTTTTTAATGCTTTTAACCTTCCTATCTCTCAGGATTGTGATTCAGGGAAGTACTGAGAAAATAGATGGTTTACTTTTCAGTCCTGCTTACCCAGCAACCCCGGAGGGGTATCATCTCGAGTGAAAGAGATCCTTCGGCAAGCGTGGAGAAGCCACTGCCACCGCCCCTACCACTGCCGGGGCAAAACCAGCAGCAGGTGACAGGCATCCGTCTGTCCTAGGGCAACCACCCAGGTGCTTTGCGGTGACACTTCCGAAGGTAGGCAGGACTAAGGTTTCGGAGCATACCTACTACTGTGCCCTGGCTTAGAGTTAGGCTTCCCTGCTCGCTCCTGAACACGGACCTTCATGAGACGGACATTCTCACGCGGCCTGTGCACAGCGCACGCACAGGTTGCGGCATCTGGAGAATGACAGTTCCTTCTCACGATCACATTGAAAAATGCACTCCTTTTGGGGTTTTTTTCAGGAGCAAAAAAACCCCACCTATTTCCAAAACCAGAACTGCATCATAATATCCAAAATGGGGTAAAGAGGGGCAGGGGGTTGTTGCGGTCTACTCTTTCTTCTCACTTCTCTCTTTCTGCCCTCCTTCTCCTCTTCCAGCCTCAAACATGTGGCTGTCATAAACTCTTGAAGGGAATAGTCACATACATTCACCAAACATTCTGTCACGGATGAAAAAGAATCATTCAAACGAAAAAAAAAAGAAAAAAAAACAGTAATGAAAATACTCTGTTTAGAGCACTGCTTTACATTCGTGAACAGCTCATTTGCTATTCCTGGGTGTTACAGTCGAGCTCAGTGCTTTTGCAACAGATATTTTTAAATAAAGGTTAAATAACATGTTTGTCTTATGTTACGTACTCAAAACATCTGTGGAAACAAAGAAGCACCCACTTCTTACTGTAGCACCTATAGGTCTTGAAACGAGCAGACAGACCCAACACACATGGGTTTCATAAACTCTTCCCCAGCAAAAATCTACACATAGGAGCTGACTCCTTATCTCCACTTCAATCAAATGAGCTTATTGTTAAAGTTTTACAAAGTAACCCAGCAGCAAGGTGAAAGATGAAGAGATTATTGAATAATAGATAAGAATATTTTTAGTCAGCTCAGATGTATTCATGTATCCGAGAAAGCACCAGGAAAAAGCCCTCAGAAGGGCACTGGCTGAATTCCAGCAAAAGCAACCCAACTGTTGGTGCCTGGTGAGGGATGGGGGTCCCTGCGGCCAGGGGGCTGGGGGTTCCCCGTGGGAGGTGGCAGGGCAGAGCCCAGAATAGGGCTGCCGGGGTGGGGGGCACCCGAGGCAG
>NW_009596228.1:55978-65421 GCF_000690535.1 Cariama cristata | reverse complement strand
ACCAACAGTCCTGGGCTATGGGCAGGGTGGGGGGAGCCCCGGGGGGCTGGGCAGGGGCAGGCAGGGCTGGGGGTGCCCTCAGGGCCCTGACACTGTCATGCAGAGGTGCAAAATTACTGAGAAAAAGGTTCCCGGTCTTTCTGCTGCTGGAATTGTTGAAGATCATATTTTTGCTTCCTTTTCACTCATAGCTTTATAAGCCCAGCAATCCTGTCCTTCACTTTGCAGCAGCTGGAACTGTAAGCCCATTCCCAAGGTTGTTCCTTCCCATCAGGTTTCCTACAATGGAGTTAAATGCAGGGGCAACAAAGAATTTGCAACTGTCTGGAAAGGACCTTCCCCATACCCAAAAGCAGGAAACTACCAAATTGTCTGGTGCCAGCTCTGTTCTGCTTCTTACCCTGCATCCTTTAGCCGAGCGAGAATCATTGCTCTGTTATTCCAGTCTGAAGAGACAAAGATTTTTAAAAGATCTTTTCACTGCCTGAGCCAGCCCTCTCCCTGTTGTCTTTCCCTTTTAATGAAGATCACAGGGTGGTTGACATCTTTGATCTCACCACAGATCCTAAGAGCCTCTGAAGAAGTAGAGGTATAATAACATCATTCACTTAAAAGCTAGGGAGATAGACAGTGACTGAAACTGCATCTACTGAAATAAAGTACCAGTGAATAATGAAGAGTCACTTGGATATTCAGAACTTCATTCATTAAAAAACATTTCTGAAAGGAACTGGTTCATGTGTCCCTGGGAATGCTAACACAAGAAGTGCCATGCTAAATCGGACTTGGCATTTAGTCTGGAATCAAAGCACTTGCACGTAGTCCAGCCTTCCGCAACACTGACTACAGAGCAGAAAAGCCCTTATCTTACCTCACCTATAACTACGAGACTACATGCGACAGCGGGGTAGAGAATCTTTTAAAAGGCAGGGAATACTTACCTCAGTAGTATGCAAGCAGCACAGTCCCTCACAACGCAATGGTATGACAGCCCCAAAAATACTATGCCATGTGAAAAGACCCAAACTTTGGTCTTTTCGGGGCAGGGACAGCCATAAACCTGCAGCACCATGGAGCTCAGCACTGCCTAATTTACCTTGATTTTCCGACAGGAAATTTTTGGTGAACTCCTTGCTTTCCTAGCTAGATTGCTGTAGGCAGCTGAGCTAACATGTTCAAAATCAGCTCGGATGTGTCTAAGTTATACCTTGGGTCCTGGAGAAGAAGAGCAGATACAAACTGGTGCTTGAGACTGCAGCAGAGACACGGCCCAGCATTTCTGGACCTCTGTCCAGAAAAGTGTTTCAGCACACATGTAGCTGTAAGGCTCGGAATAGATTTGGCAACTGCACTAGCTTAATAATGGTGAAGCATGTTGTGAGCTCCCGTCTGGACCGGGAATGATCTCTGAAGGGTTTTATAAAATGCAGTAGAGCCTCAGGAAGCAGAAAACAACATTGATTCAATTTCTGTCCTCTCCACCCAGATGCATTGGAACTAGGACGTCTTGGCATAAAACCCAGACATATTAAAGCAAATGCCAGAGGCCATCCAAGGCAGTTTTGGGGGGTGTGGGCAGGTACAGACAGGGCCCTTGTCCCAAGGCCAGGCAAGCCCAAGTGCCAAGTGACAGAAGTCAGGGTGAACACTGGCAACATGGGACAGGGACCCCCCACATCATCTTTCGGTGAGGACTTGGCCAGGTTCTTGTGCCACTGCAGTCCGCAGGGCCCAGAAGGCTGCTGCAAGTAGCACAGCTTAGTAAGAAAATAGGAGTATGTAAATCTGTGCGTTATATTCTCCTTCTGCTGACAACCCTTTTCAAAAGAAACCCACAACAAGCACCTCCAAGTGAAGAAAACCACGTAAGAACCCCTCACAGAATCCCAGCCTGTACCCATGCACACACACAAACACACAGAGACCAGCATTTTTATCCAAAACAAGCTCACATAGGGATCTCACAGATCACATGGAGGTGGAGCATCATCCACATGCAGATCCACTGCTTCTGCAGCTGTTTGGATCCACCGTCTGCATCTTCCGCTTCCCAGCTCCCTCCAAGTGAAGTTTCAGAGTGACTGAAATACTGAAAATCTCCCTGCCCGCAGACGGCGTCACTTGGAAATGGTGGTGTTAGCCAATCTTCACCCCCTGTAATTGCAACATTTGACATTTGAAGCTGTGTTTTCATTTCTGGGGAATAATGCACATGCCTCAACTCCCTTCTCAGATGTGTCATCCCACTGCTATTCCTTTCTTCTTTAAGCTACAGTTTGGTATTCTTTTAAGTGAACATGATTGGCAATAAAGCAGTCCCCACTTTCTCCCACTCCCACATCATCTGTCTTACTGTGCCATCATAAATATTTGTGTGGCTACAGGGTGAACCAGATCAGGGAACTGATCCAGCTGAAAAACGGCCCCTGGGAAAAAAAATACTCAATTTTTCCAATGTAGTTCCCCACAAGGTCATACAAATGCTTGTGTTGCGATTGTAAGGAGGTTTCTGTGAGGACAGGAATGACTGACTGCGAGAAGGAAGAGGGGACAGTCTGCTTTTTTAAGCAGCTCTGTGGGCCTTAATGTGGTGCCATGGTTTGGCATTTGCTTTCACCAGCATTTGCCCCCAGAAAGCACACAGAAACCCCTGTTTTGGGGAGTAAACAGGCACAGAGCTACTGAAGGTTCCTCCTGAATGCTCAGGGAAAAGTTCTTTGCACAGGAATATCTAATTCTTACCTGCATTTGAGGCCAAGTCTGTAATCTCCAAGACAGTGCCCTTCCACCTGAAGAAGAGCTTTCTGCTATCAACGACAAGCTCAGGGATCCTTTGGAGTCAACTGCAAGCACCTCAGAGGCAAACAGCCTATTTCTCCTTCTCTCACTTTCTCCGGATTTGAGGACCGATGAGACAGGATGCTGCCTGGTTACCTACTCCACAGCCCTACATTGTAAATGGGAGAAAAAAGTCTGGAAGCAGTACCATCTGATTGCATTTTATCAAAAAGCCTTCTGAAAACAGCTCGCCTCCCCAGGTAACAGTTTCTAATAAACTAAGCCTAAAACTAGAGCCAGAAAGTCCTGACACTAATCCCCTCAATTTCACTTCTTTTTGTCTCATTTTCTTTCTTTACAATAAAGTGACAGTTCCGCTGCTGATACTTCTCAGGATACGTGTGATAATCTTTTGTGAGACACTTGAAAATTGCAGTTAAATGCAAGCTTGCTGCTGAATAAAGCTGTACAGAATACAAAAATGTCCTTCCCTGGCCTCCTCCACTTCAAAAAAAAAAAAAAAGAGAGTCAAGAATTACTGTTTTCTTCCCGCTGGTTTGTGGTGTGAGATGGCGAGGATGCGAAACTAGCTGATCCCATGAGTGGGAGGACTGATTACAAAGAGAACTCAACTCTTCTTTTATTGTTTCCAGCAACTGTACAATTAACTTAAATTGTGGCTATCTTTTCACCAGTGGGCTTAATGTTTTCAGACTAAGGATAGTGTCTAAGCGAACATTACAATTTCCTGAAGAGATGGCAAATCAGCAGGCTTCCCTGAAAGCGTATCCCATCGCTCGCCCTTCACGAAACTAGAAACACGAAGGCCGTATGTTATCATATGCAGTGTCTGGGCCATGGCAAGCCTGGGGACAGAGCTCTGACACATACGTCGATGGACACATTTACCTTGAGGCAGTTTATCCAGTAAAGATCGGGGGAAATTGTGCACAAAGATAACAGGAAGGGACTGATCCCGGTCATCTCTGCTATTTGGGTAGCTCTGCTAATTTTGGAGCAAGCCGAGCGGGACTTGGCTGTGTTACAAACAGGCGAGCATTTTTAGACGTTAAATGGGTTTGAACTCTAGCCACCCTAGAGAATGTAAAATCTGCTGCTGGGCAGAGACCGCGTAAGGAAGTCAGAGGCCTGTTTTTAACATATCCTTGGGAAAGCCGGCAAGAAGAACTGCCTTTGAATTTTTCCTCCAATTCAACTGCCAGTTCCCCAAATTTCATTCTGTCTATCCTTCTGGCTGTAATAGCTTGGCTGTTGGAGCTGTGACGGTCGCAGGACATAACCAAGGCAACATTTGTAAGGACAAGTCCTAGTTTTTCTTAAATTAAGTTGTGTGTTTTCAGATTTTCAGGTACACAAGCCCATCTCCATGTCACTGAAAAGTCAGCGTGCTTAGAAGTGTGTCTGAGCTTTTCCTAGCTCTATCTGTCCAGTAAAAGATACGACACCTCCCTTCAACACCCCTCTCCTCGGTTTGATGCCCAGCTCGCTCTCTCCCCAGTAAAGCCTTCTCTAACCCCACCTCCCTTCTGACAGCACTCCCGGACTCCTCTGGACCCACAGAGTTTCCAGACTTTCATTTCCACCTTTCTCCCCGTTCTTCTCACCCTGCCCCACCACCTCCTTAAGGCCTCACTGAGCAGATCCTCTGGATCCCCCACTCTGATTACCCTGAAGCCCCTTTGACAGACGCCTGTCAGGCAGGAGATGTTCCACAAGACTTTGTCTTCTGCAAGGCAAAGCCACCAGAGAGATTCCTGCCCAGCCAGAGCCGCTTTCTCTGCCAGGCATTGCCTGATAACCGCACGATGGGGTTGTGCTGCTGACTGCATCACTGCAGTTATCAGGAGTAAAAATAACCCTCAGAAATAAAGTTTCTTTCAGCTTTGAGCATTTCAGTGATAGGGTTCAATCCGCTGCCCGACACGCAGTCGCAGAGGCAGAGCCGGGGGGATGAAGCAGGGATGGGAACGAAAAGCTGAGCATAGGGTGAAGGAGGAAAGCGATGGGTTGAGGCTGAGAACTGCTTCGGGTATCTGTGCCCTGCGGAGAACACCAGTGGGTCAGAAAGGAGCTTTCTTGGTAGCAAGGAAGCAGCCAGCGTACAACAGGACCTATTTTTCCCTGCAGTACATAATAACACAGTATTTTGTGAGCTTTGTCCGTGGCTGCTGCGTAGAAAATGCAGGAACATTTTGCAATAATTTTAACGTTGTTGTGTCATAGCGTTCTCCAGTTCTGCATGGGTGGTTAAAAGGGACAAGAAGAGGTTAGGACCCTGTTGAGTGAAGAGAAAAGAAAGGCAAGGGAAGGAAAATTGTGCAGACATACACAGGCTGGCAGCAGAGCGAGGACCCATCGGACGGTATGTTTCTGCGACTCAAGTGAAGATCGAAGAAAGCTCCTTGAAAGAAGGGTGCTGGGGGGAGAAGGAAGAATCCCCAGCAGGGCTCTGCAGAACAGCCAATCTCCCCGCGTTCAAGCTCGGCTGTGGGCTGCGGTGAAAGGTATGAATGCCTTAGACAGATAGGATGAAAGGAGAGAAATAATGCCCCAGCCTTCTGCCTAGCGCAGACCGTATGGACATTTGAGCTGCCGATGAATCAACATGAATCAGCCCTATTATACCTCAGACCGTAACCATGATGTAAACCGAGGTGATGCAGCAGCTGACTCAGAGGCACCTTGCACGTCCAGGGTGAGGCACAGAGCTGGGGACAGCAAGCTGTCAGCCATCCCCAAATAAACTCATAAAGCCTGGGCAACAGGCCCAAGGGATTTTGCCCTCTCTAGTTCAAATAACCACTACGTATCATGCCAACCTCACTGACTCCTTTTAAAAGAGCAAGACCTCCGTTAGGATGGATTTGTCTCGCCAGTGAGGTCACTGACAGCAAATAAAGGTGCTGTGACTCCAGCCTGGCTCACACCCTCAAAGGAGACGGGGGCTGGCTGTTAGGTAGGATCTCCTCTGAGGACCGGCCCAAGGGGACATGTCTAAAGACTCGTTTCACTAGCAAGAGCTGCTCGACAGGACATAAACAGAAATCTAAGAGACTATGCTAGAGACTACGCTGAGCCTTTTAAAAGCAGCTCTGAGCAAGGGTTGCTGTGTGAACCTCACCACGGACATCTGGCAGCAGAGCCACATAAGGCAGCAAACCACACAGCAATATAATAAAGAACACGTTGTATTTCAGTGGCGTCAGCTTCCCAGTCCCAGTCTCTCACATGGTGATAGCGACAGCTGTGTTGGCATGGAGAAAAGGTCCATCTGGCTTGAGATCTCAGCTGGGATCAGGTCTGCCTCCAGTGAATTCCCATCGAGACTACATCCATGAGCTGCCCAAGAAGTCTTGACCCTCCACTATACTTCTCTGAAGTACAGTTTCTCTACAGTATCCCTCACATGCTGCAGATAATAATTTGCTGTCAGCTCGTAAGGAATGCAACTTATGTGCCTCTCCCTGTGACCCATGCAATGCTTGCTGGCATGCAAGAAATGCAGGCAGAGCTATCAGAAGAAGATTTGGGAGCATCCCTCTCCCAGCCCATTCCTTCTGCCTTTTGCACTCCTACTGGTTGCCACCAGGGACCTGCAGGCCCTGTGTCTGGGCAGGAGCAGCTCCTCACACATGCCTTACACATGCCTTACACATGCCCTTACACATCACCTGGGATGTAGGCTCCCCAAGTTGTGACTCCCTTCGTCAAGCTCCTGATGGCTGATGTCCCCCTTGGCCCTGCAGGTCGGTTAATGCTTCTGTCCTTCCTCACCACAAGCCCCTCTCGTCGGTACGGAGCAGGTCCTGACGGAGCTAAACATGTTCACGTCAGTAATAGGATGAGGCTCTCGGATCCCCATGGACACAAGTGAGGCCTGTAGTAAACCAGATTCATCTCGCTAAAACTTTTGATGCCTTTAAGGTAAACATGCCAAACTGAGCGAGTTGTCTAGACAATCTTTTTACTGTACTGGAGAAGCACTTCTGGAGTACAACTCATCTGAATTAATGTATATATCTACCTTAGAATGGCATCACTCATGTATTTCAAAGTATTTATTCCTACCATTCAATCAATCCATCAATGGATCCCATTCTAGGTGTCAAACAAGTGGAGCTGTATTTGCTTGCACCGTTTCTTACAAATACCCACTTGGATACATTTATATCAGCTTGGAACTGATTTATTCCAGTTTCATTTGTGTAGCTGGAGTTGATTCTCACTTAAACATAGCAAAACTTTAGAATTAGGTCTCCCACCTATACTTCCATGCATATTAAAAAGAATTTTTTGATTTTTTTTTTTAATTGGAATTGTGCAGGCTGCTGAAAAAGTGAGCTACGTCACTCTGAGCACCGGACACAGTACTCCTCTTTGGCCTTGGATCTCTCTGTGCAGTATGCTGTGGTCTTTTTGAATATTATCTCATTGGAAAGTAGCAAGGGCTGACAGAGCTGGAATACCAGGGGGGACACCTCAGACGGGTGGGAACTGCGGACTTCAGCACTTTCTTTGATATCTGCATTACTGCAGCTACCTTGTCTTTCGCTCCCTCTGCATTTTGCGCATGGGGCCGGGCACCTGGAAAGGAACATCGCTCTCAACACCAGCATCACGGCAGGGAAGAAGGAAAAAGAGGTACATGTTCAACATAGCTATGCAATCTACTACCAACACACGGTGGCCCTGATCCTGAGAGATGACAGATGGCTTTCAGGGATGGTCCTGCACCACCGAAGGCCCTGCCTGCTTTGTCACTGGCTATGGAAGAACAGGCTCAGTAGCATGGATATCGCAGAGAGTTTGGCAGTGGTGCAGGTATGGGGTTTAGTGTTTTTACCTCGACATCATCCTTTCAGCTTTCACATCATTTACAATTAAGCTGTTACAAATCCAAATACAACAGTCTTTATGCAGTGCCACATCTGCAATTCTTACGTAGGACAAAGCAGAAAAGAATAAAGAAAAGTTGCAATAGCGTTCTTCTTACTAAACAGAAATAGGGTGGATGTGATCTGGCTTTTACTACATTGAGTATACAAGATGGTCAGAGGGCCTCTACCTCTGTTGAAAAGTATTGACCTCAGCTTTGTATTTCTGCTCTTGAAGAAATGCGTGCAACAGTATGTCAGAGTTAAAGGATGCCTGAAACAGGACTTAAGTTTGAATCATAGAACCACAGAGTAATTGAGGTTGGAAAGGGACCTCTGGAGCTCACCCAGTCCAGTCCCCTCCTCAAAGGAGGTCCATGGCCAATGCTGTATCAGGCCAGTTGCTCAGGTTTGCCCTTGCTCTGGGAGCACCTTCCTGGGACTGAGGCTTTGGCAGCCGTGATGCTCCTGCCAGCTGAAGCCGTTCCTACATCACCTCCAGTCCTGGTTCTCACAGTGCCCTCCCAGCACAAACATTTATGTAGTCTCTTAAGGAAGTGATTCAGCTGAAATATAATCTGTGCCTCCAATATAATAACCATTTTTTTAAGCTGGAATTGTTTCCCAGTCCAACTTATTCTGCCGTCCTACTCACAACTGTGCTAGCATGGTGGAGGGAGAGCCAGATAAGGACAAGCAGCCAAGAGGAGGAAGGGAGAGGTGGAGGAAAGAGCGAGGAAAACGCCTGCCTGAGCCAGAGTTGCAGATTAATGAATTCTGTGCCAAGCCCAGCCCTCAGAGAAGCAAGATTCAATTCCTGTTCAAGCCCCTTCACAACTACAATTTCCTCTTCTGTACCAGGGGGAGGTGGCTGACTTCAGGGAGTTTGCAGATGAAAGGCATGATAGGTATTGCTTATTGACTATTTTCACACCCACCGAACTTACTGGGAAGACTCTACGAAATGTATAGGAACCAGGTGAATCCACACATCTGTTGGAAAGGAGAAGCAAGCACAAAGTTGGCCTGAACAGAAGTATAAAAGAAATAAATTTTTCCAACTGAAATAGCCAGACTGGCTGAGCTATAGAACCTGGCGTGTCTCCACCCAACGTCTTGTGGAAAGGCACTATCTTCAGAATTGGATCAAGCCTGAACAAAGTTGGAATGAACTCACCTACCTTGGCTCCAGCTTCCTCATTTTCACAGTATTTCCGTATTTGTCAAAAGGATTCAAAATATTATTCAAATAACTGACAAGGAGAGCAACCACTGATCAAAATAATCAGAGTAAATTTCAGAGTAGTACTAGTCTGCTACTGATGTGCTGAAAATTCAGGCAATTGATCTTTAGTAGGTATTTAATGTAGACGTCGGAGCTGGTAGCCAGAGCACACTAGTCTGTCTGTGTAGCCCATGAAGAGTAACAAGCACCCCCTGAAGATAATTCATCCCGACATCTAACTTACCATTCCTGGATAAGCCCACCAGAGGTCAAGGCTGCCCTGCAAGCACCACTCAAACCCTCACGCTCATCACCTACCAGTGAAAGCCCAAACACACTGCCCTGTCAGGTCGGACTCCAGACTCAGTCTCTCATTTTTGCTGGCCAGAGTTCAAAATGCAATCTGAAAGCCAAATACAGATTGAATTAAAACTTGAGTTGTCAGAGACCATGCTTACTAAAATCGTGAAGCGTGAGCTTAGTTTTAAAACTACATGATTGACATAATCTGCCCAGATTTAAGAGTAATACTCCTAACCAGATGA
>NW_009596228.1:52033-55947 GCF_000690535.1 Cariama cristata | reverse complement strand
GGTGCAGCAGAAGCCGAGATCTCCAACTAGTCCTGACTCTCATCGTTCCTCTGACTTTAACATTAAAGCTATCCCTATAAAGACTTCCACTCCTACCAAATGTGGAAGTAGGAATAAGCTCCTGGCTCCCAACTGTCAAAATTCCTAATTCATTTCAGCACACGTGCCACATAAGTAGTACAGAAAAGCTGCCTTAACAGCAAGGAGCGGATTTAACTAGAACCCTGGACCAAACCTTTAGCCCCTGCCTACAGCTGTATCACTGATCACAAGTTCAAACTGAGGGGTGACTGGGACAGCCACCGCCCACAGATCAGAGATGTCTAAGTTCATAATAGACACAATACACATGTTGTGTACAGACTGACAGAAACCAAACCCCGTACTGACAGTATTTCTCAAAGTTAATACCAAGAGCATAGTCACTGTCCTTTTTAAATAGAATACAGTATTTAAAATTAATACGTTCCCTTCCTAAAGTACTAAGAGTAACTTAATTTTCTAGGATTGAATCTAGGTAAAAGACCTGTATAACTAAGAAAAGGGAAAATGTCCTAATTCTACTTCCCTGCTAAATCCCATCCCGCAAATTACTGCCTTATTCAGAAAGCCAGACTCACCCTGCTAATTATAAATTCTTCTCCCCCAATTAGGTAATGGAAATAATAACAAATGACTTAAGCAACTAATCCCAGCTAAATAGCGCAGCTTGTATTGTGGATACCAAGTATTCCATACTGCAAACATACTCAGGGAAGACCAACAAGGAAAGGGCAGTCTGTCTGCACAAACTCCGCAAGCGGAAGAGGTTGCGTTCACTGAGCGAAACGCAGCCAATAGCAAAAATTATTTGGGACTAATATGAAACAAAAGTAATATGTCATCGTTCAGAATCTTTCAGCTCCGGTGCGTTACTTATGTTCAAGATGCTATACGAGCTGTTTTCTGCCTTTGTACTGTGCTACTACAAGATTTTACAAGTGGGTAGTTAAAGAGATCTCAGCAAGACCTGCAAATAGAATATTTCTGTCTGACTTACTCTAAATGCATGCAAAGTGAAAGACCAGACTGAAAGCTGATTACACGGCTTTTAAACGTGTCCCCGTGTGTCATGTACACTCTTGCACAGTGACTTTTAAGTGTCACATGATTATTATGTAGAAACAAGCTGATCTTTGGTGCATATTAGTTTGAGGCTTTCAAAAGGCATAATATATTTTCATGTTACCAATCCTGACTGCAAAGAAAAATTTAACAAAAACTCCAATTAGAAGCACTCCTGGATATGAATATGCTGAACACGGTTTTGCACTTTGAAATCCAAGCGCTAGCACATTTAGCTTAGAAATTAGAAGATGCCAGCAGCTAATTAGTCAGACTACAGCAGGGCAGCAACAAACGGAAGGCAACTTCCATTTTACTCCCTGGCTAGCAGATTATTTGCAATAGTTCATGGATAAAGGGACAGAAGAAGGATACCAAACCTCTGCCTTTGCAGTGCAATATTAAAATACCCCTGTGTGCTCAGAAGCAGAGGCACAGTTACCACATGAGAGCAGGAATAACGAGGGAGGAAGAAAGATTAGTTGCACCTTCTGGTAAGGAGGAAAGGCCAGCGGTTCACTCACCTCTGGTTTCTGACACCTGACTCAGTTCCTTGCCATGCCTCAGCTCATCCGTGTAGCATGGGGAGACCCACCGATCATCTCTCCTGTAACACGGCAGCAGCAGAGCATCGTCACTCCACGGGCATGGCATAAGGAAGCCTGGCGAGAGAGAGAGAGAGAGGTGCTGAGATGCTCTGAGTATAGCCCGATGTGGAGCGGAGGAGATTTAACAGCTGGTTGCCTTAGGATGCAATGGTCCTGCTCCTCCACTTTCCTTCTCCCTCTTCCTTGCCTGTATTCCCACTCCCAACCACACAGCCTCAGCTCCTCTCTTGTGTAACTTCTGATGCTCTCTCTGTACAATAAAGCCAATTTAACTTACGAAGCAGGAAAAAGCTATACTTTGGTTTTGGTTTGGGGTTATTTTAGTGCTGCCAAGTTGAGTCAGGTCACTGTACAGTGAGATAAGTCCTAAAGACTCCTCTCCCTTAATATTGCGGTTATTAAGTCTTGGTTTCAATTGACTGCACAGTGCTACTCCACCAGATTTGATACTGTTATTCAGTTTGCTTGCAAATAATACAATTTTCCTAATCTCTTTTGCTTTCATAACATGCTTCAAGGACAGCCTGTGCATTTGAATAAGGGTACCAGACGGCCATCTTCAGCAAGACAAAGCTTCGGGTCTGTGCAGCAGAACAAAGTAAAGACATTATTTGTTGACTGGATGCCCTGGGTCCCAACAGAATATCCTGGGGCACATGAAGACTTATTGTTAGCTTTGGACTAGTGTTCTGCCAAATTATAACCACTGCGTTATAATAAACGTGTAGCAATTGTGTGATTTAGTGTGCTTGTCCCCCTTCCAGAATGACAGAGCGACAGCACGTATTGCCAGGACATCTTACTGCTGTGACAGCTAAGGCTGTTGCCATTTGATGCACAGAGGCTTTCTAAACCTGAAGCATATCATGCACCTTGCTCGGGAGGACTGCAAATATATTCCCCATCACTGCTGACTCCCTCCGTAAGAAGGCAGCGATACATGTCTCCAACACATCCATCATCCCCCTGAGTCTTGAGATGAGACCTGAGTAAATACAGTTTAAAAGCCTGCCCGCTTCTGCAAGAAAACAAAAAGGATGGACATGAGCCTGTTGGTATCACCCCTGCCCACCTCCCACTTGCCAGCCCAAGTGACTAAGCCTTCCTTTAAAGGAGGATCCCTTGGGAACCGCTGGCAGCACATGTACGGAGCACAGCCCCTGCCCCTGCGGCCAGGTGTCCTAATGGCTCTGCTCCCAGGCCCCTATGGGCTCACATAAATTACATTATTAATGGCTGGCTATGGCTGTTGGAAGTTGTGAACCAGGTTTATTAAACAGATAAATGCACCACCTTGAAGAAGAATGTATACTTTACCTTTCACGGTACCTTCCCTGCAGTATTTATCCCCAAGTGTGGTGGTGAATTGCATTGCATGAAGGCGGCAATCAGATCATAAAACCTGTAAATATTCCTACCCAGTGTGATTAAGAGAGGAAGGGAATTGCAACTGCTCACCTCTGCTACATACATTTTTCCAGATGCTCAGAAAGAATGGAGATTACATTTTGTTTTCTCATTTAAAAAAGATAAATAAGAATATAGTCTGTCAAGCTTCAAGAGTAGATCAACCAGCCTTTCATTCCCAGGAGAATTCCAAAATATCCGTATTCAAAGGGCAGAAAGCGCACCTAGCAATATATGTTGCAAAGCTCCCAGTACGCTAGAAGTGCCATAAATAAATGATCATAACAATAAAGCTGTCTTGCATATAAATAACAGTTCACCTTGATGTTTACATTTAGTAACCACTATTTCCCGCTGGCCATCAGTTTTAATTGGCCTCTGATAAAGCCAAATCATGACGGGTTGTTCTGATGATCATAACATAATGGTGCAAGGAATGGGGTGTGAAAACTAGGTAAGGACAATTTAGGAGAATTAAAGAAATAAAAATTTACTCGTGGGAAATGAAACCAACAGAAAGCAAGTGGTTCCATGATATTTCATAGAAGATTTGAGGCAATTTATTAGTTCTTTAAAAATTTCTGTAGAAAGGATAATTGGTGTCACCCAATTTTAGGTACCTCCCAAGCAAGCAATTCTCAGGATATCCAGCAGAGAGGGAGAGGTTCCCTCCCTCGCTCATCAGGACTCTCTTAAGTCGGGTGTTTTCCGTTCCCTTGTCCAGGGGTCTCACTCCCTGGTGCCTACAGAGGAAGCCTGGCCAGCCTGGCTGGTGACGGGGGGACTGGGGGCAGA